>NC_057807.1:600573735-600841004 GCF_018294505.1 Triticum aestivum
TTGTCGTGAGGAGAGGAAAAAGGAAGATCATCGGAATGGATGGAGTAGCCAATGAGCAAGACTTCGACAAGTACGGCGACCCGAGGATCGAACATGACGACAATGATGAAGTAGCAGCATACACCACAAGAAGAAGCAGGACCACCCTACCTAAAGGACGTCTGTTCCATAGAAGAACTCCATTTGCGAAAAAGAAGGGCAAGAAGATTGTGAACAGATAGCTAGCTAAGATCGATTGTATTTAAATCGTAGACTTCATTTCTTGATTATGTTTCATGGGCACTTTTTGAACTATCATGAATATTTTTTAATTTCATGGACACTCGATCTCGATCCTCCTCCATCTCGATCACTATCCCACCTCGCCAGATCCGGTCCACCGGCCGCCGCCGCCGACCGCCCGCACCCTCTCAATTCCCCTTCTCAACCGCCGCCGCCGACCCCCCGCACCCCAGATCCGGTCCACCGGCCGCCGCCGCCGACCGCCCGCACCCTCTCGATTCCCCTACTCAACCGCCGCCGCTGACCCCCCGCACCCCTCCCCTACTCAACCGCCGCCGCCGACCCCCCCGCACCCCTCCCCTACTCAACCACCGCCGCCGACCCCCCGCACCCTCCCCCGCTCCACCGGCATTATTGTTTGATGATATTTTTAAAAAAATTATTACTGTTTTATAAAAAAATATTACTGTTATGATTTAAACAAGTTTGAACATATTTAAACAAAAATAAGTATCAAACAGCATTTTAAATGCATAAAAAAAATTGTGGAGCCTGGGAATCGAACCCAGGACCTCCTGGTGTGAGAACTAGCTGCTGACCAGTCGAGCTAGTAGAGAAGACTTGACATGTATCAGGTCAGGTGGTAGATAACTGTTGGCTGGAGCAGAAATAAAAAAACACTAATGGCGCACCCACCCTGGTGCGCCATTAGTATGTATGTACTTATGGCGCACCGAGGGATGGTGCGCCATTAGTATTGTGGCGCCCCTACTTCGTACTGATCCCCTCTCTCTCCCTCGCCCTCGCCCGCGATCCCCTTCCCCGATCTCCTCTCCCGACGCCACCGTCGCCCCGCCCCGACACCACCGTCGCCCCGCCGCCCTCGACGCCACCGTCGCCCCGCCCCGACACCACCGTCGCCCCATCGCCCTCGATGCCACCGTCGCCCCGCCGCCCCAGCGCTGCCCCGACACCACCGTCGCCCCGCCGCCCTCGACCCCGCCCCGACGCCACCGTCGCCCCGCCGCCCTCGACGCCGCCCCGACACCACCGTCGCCCCGCCGCCCTCGACCCCGCCCCGACGCCACCGTCGCCCCGCCGCCCTCGACGCCGCCCCGACACCACCGTCGCCCCGCCGCCCCGACACCACCGTCCGTCGCCCCGCCGCCCCGAACCAGGGAGCGGAAGCGCGGCCGGCGTGCGAACGAGCGGAGAAGGCGGCCATCCTCGTCCTCAACCTGTCGTCGACATCGTCGATTCCAGCTCTCGCAGCAAGGTATGCGGCTGGTTCGTCCCCTGTCATGGCCAGATTGATTTTTTTTTCGGTAAACTAGGCTAGGGTTCGATGGATTATGGAGATTCATGGTGATTCATCAGTGAACAAATTCGTTCCAAGAACAAGATCATGGCCATTTCCTGTGCTAGCTAGAGCCGTTGTCAGCCTGTGCAAGGTTCAGAACAAGTTGTCAGCGTCTTTGTGCTCTATACTTTGTATGAAAATAGCATCGCTAATAGTAATCACCGAGGGGTAAAAAATACGAATGATATTATAGTTTTTCTATACTTCAAGTTTCTATTTTGTATATGCTCACCTGCATCTGCTCCGGTATAATGTCTTTGACGTGATAATGCAATTAAAAAGCAATATTGGTTGAGAGAAATTGTTGTACTGGTTAAGACAACTGATTTTCATACAATGGCAGCAGTGCACAAACAGTGTGAGTGGTGTGTACTTATTTCAGAGATGATTGGTGTCGGCTCAGCGGCTGCCATTTAATCAAATCACAATTCGTAGACTACTGATTCCTGAACTCTTTATGGTTTGTTGTTTCAACTCTTGAACTACTGGATCTTGCATCTGTGTTTAGCTAGTAGAGTATAAAATCCAAATTCTTATGACCAGAAGCATGAATGGTTGTTTTAATGTTGCTCTCTGTTAATGTCGCTGAATCTGATGCAAATGATAATCTAAGCCCAAAAGAATTTCTTTCTAATTCAGTCAACGTCGAGCTGCTATTCTCTGCTCATGTGGAACATTGCGTTACATTTTTGCATCTTCAGAAGTGCGGTTGTCCATGGCATGGAGTTTTTGTACTGTTGTTAAGGTTCAGGACAAGCCCGTGACTATCGTGTTTCTAGTAGCTAAAATCTATTTGTTCCTATTGGCATTGGCTTGATTGTTCTAAAACTCAGAACCTGTTGGACAATGACATTATTTGTAACGGCAGCATGAGAGGAGGAAGATTTTGGTTTCTTATTCTGTATTAATAACTTCCTATAAGCAATGCACCTCTGATGATTTTGTCAAAAGTGTGTCGAGTCGATATTCTCAATATATTATTCTTTATCAGTTTACAAGTTGATTAATTTCCTCTGATTATTCTCAAATTCTTGAATTATTTGTAATGTCTTGCAGAATTATTTGTTCCTTTGTTTTTTCCTAAGTTTAGGATGCACTCTGTTAGGTTTTAGAAAAAGTAGACGAGAGAGATTAAAGGGGTTGTGACCAATGCTCCTCCGTCCTGTAATGTGATACATTTTTTTGACAGTGTGTCGAAATGTCTTGCATTATGGGATGGAGGGAGTATTTGTCAGGTATGTGACATACTTCTCCCATAAACGTCAGGTATGTGACATTATGGGATTAGGGGTTACAAAAAACATCAGTTACAAAAAAGTTCAGATTATAAAATGTTCATTTTGCAGCTAGTGCCCATTTTGAGTAATTGCTTAGAGGGATGATCCTGTGTGAGCTGGTGGAGTGATTTGTTTTCTACATAAAGCTCTTTAGTCAGGCTGGTTTTCGTGAAATACACATGAAGCTTCACAGCTCCTGTGGGTGTGGGATCCATGTGACATGTGACATTGCACCCATGTCCACCTGGGATAATGATTTTGCAGGTACCCCGAGAGGCCCTTGAGTTTGCCGGAATGTCGATTAACTTCCGTTCTGGCAAATTCGGGTACTCCATATGTCCTATTTTCAGCAAAGGTCATGCTGAAATTTTCCGTGAATTTTAGCATGACTTTGCTAAAAATAGGACATATGGGGTACTTGCGACTAATGCATGGCTTTTAGGGTGCCTCGGTGTCGATAAAAACCGAAATGATGAAAGCTTAGGCTTTTAGGGTGCCTCAGCGTCGAAAAACCCTCAATGATAAAAGCTTAGATTTTAGGATGCCTCGGTGTCGACAAACCCTAAATGATGAGACCATGATCTTGTTCGTTGACAATAACCAACTTTTTGACCAAGCTTTGTTTCTATTTAGAGAGAAACATGGCCCACAACGATGAGGCCGGGGGTTCGGGCGGCAAGGCATTCTGGGAGCTGTCCCAGGAGATGGAGGAACAACCTCACTTGTATGAGGCCGCCGCCTTCCCCACCGATCCTGAGACCACTGATGGTGCCGCCGAGGATGACCACACTGATGCCACCACTGATGGTTCCGCCGAGGATGCCACCACTGATGATGGCGGCGCACGCACAGATGGCAGCCAACCGAAGAGGCGACGGAAGGACCGGCGCCCGACCGTGCTCCGCACCCTCAAGGAGGAAGTTACTGAAGTGGACTCCAACGGGAATCCAACGGCGCTCGAACGAATAGTCAAGGGGTACTCGCTTCAGCTCGAGTGCATTGTCCGGAGCACCGTCTCGATCAACACCGAGAACCTGAGGCATCCTGACAGAGGGAATTTGCGCAACCTCCTCTTCACAAAGCTGCACGAACGATACAAGTTCCCCGCTGAATTTGCAAACACAAGCCTCAAAGGGAATAAAGTGAACAATGCTGCCCTCACGAAGATGAGCAAGGCCCTGTCTACTTGGAAAAGCAATGTGAAAAGAATGATCAAGAAAGGTAAGAGTTATCAGAAGATCAAGGAGAAAAATTCTTTGATCACCGAAGATGACTACAACGACTTCAAGATCAATTGCTCGAGCACCGCAAACTCCCAATCAAGTGAGTGGGGGAAACAAATGCGGGAGCTGAACATAGGGGAACACACACTCGGTCCCGGCGGTTACAGAGTGGCGGAGCCTATATGGGACAAGGAGGAGGCGGACCATGCCGAGCAAGGCCTACCGCCCCTCTTCGATAAATACGGTGACAAGCAGACCAAGAACTTTGTCAGGGCCCAGTACAAGAAGGACCCGAAAACAAAGGAGCTTACCACGGATCCGAAGACCAGGCAGCTTGAGCTTGTTCTGGTAAGGAATACAACCCCGCATAATTAGCTCCATATGGTTGCATTCTAATTAATGAAGCCAAATTTCTAAATGGTTCACATTCCTTCCGCAGGCGACTGAAAGCAGTAGCGCGGGGTCGACTAAGAGCAACCCTTGGGACACCACTCTAAATAGGGGGTTGAATGTAATGAAGAACAAGGATAAGCTCAGTAAGCCGACGTCAGCTGGTCGTGTGGCCGGCAAAGGCTTGTCGACAAAATGGGGGTCATACTATACCGCTGGTGTGCGGAAGGAGAAAAAGACTAGCTCGGAAAGCCAGGCGCAAGAGGTTCAAGAACTCAAGGCACAGGTGGCGCGGATTCCGGAGATTGTCCAAGAGCAAGTGGAACAACGACTCGGAGCGACGATCATCGCCATTGTGCCTACCTTGATCTCGGGGTTGAGTGCGTGGATTGCGGGCGGCCAACAGGGGCCGCCCCCGATTCCTAGCTTCACGGCTAGCAACTCGCATAATGCGATGGCGGGGCCATTGGTGCCTTCGGCGGAGGCGGCATTGGTGTCTCCGACGCCGGCACGGGAGCTTAATGCACCCGGGTGTACGCCGGCCGGCACCTCTGCAGCAAGCGGCCCCTCCGTCAACTGCACGCCCGCCGTTGGCGGTGCCTCTACATTAGCCGAGCTCGACGCCATCATCACTGTAACTAATTAAGCCTCTCTCGGCCGAGGACTTCATCTCCTTGCCTTTGACTGGGCATCCCTGACGCCCTACATGTTTTCGTAGGGCGCCGCCAATGTTCCGTGCACTCTCCTCCACTTCGTGAACAACGAGTTGGTCGATGTCGCCAAGGGAAAAATAGTTCAACCGGGCAACCCCTTGTTCCACGGTACCCAGATGCCACCCAACTTGTTTAGGGTTCAACTGGTTCGGGTGCTGCCAGGCTGCGACGAGTTGTTACCTCCGATTCGACCCGTCGGGGCCGACGATGATGACGTGATGACCCTTAGCGCATGCTTGAGCTGGCCCCTGCTTTGGCCGAAGAGCCAGATTCGTTTGGGGGCGGGGGACACCACCCCAAAGACAACACCGCCAGTCGTGCCGGCGCCAAGTCGGCCCCATGGCAAGACCCCGGCAACAGTGCCGGACATCCCTATGCCACTGGATCCAAACATGCATATGACACAGGATCAGAACGATGACGACGACGACGATGATACATTTGGCAACGTCGATCAGTACTTTGCCGATCATGAGTACGATGGCAACTTCATGGGGCCTCCTTCTCAAGAACCAAACCCAACAAAAGACGTGTGCGATCTAGCTCGTACCGTGGAGAAGCCAAGTTGCAACAGGCGCCGTCTGGCGTTCAGCTCTCAGGAGACACCTCCAGCTGCCGACTTCACCGAGCCTCAGATAGGCGAGGTGCGAAATATTATCAGCCCCAACAAACTCAAGAAGGTGGTCTGTGAGCAAAACTCGGTCCCATTACAGGAGAAGAAGAAGGCACGCAAAAGAAAGACTAAGAAGGGTGCGAGCCAGCCGGCACAGAGTACGATCCGTGCTCAGGACGGGCCACCTTCACCGCAGGATATCTCGAGGAGGGTGCATGTGGCGGGTAGGGCGATGCTACCGACAAATATGCTCAATGCTGCAACCGGTGCTATGCGGAGTCTGCATGACAGTGTTCTTTCTTTGGAGAAGCGGCGTCTCAGGGAGAAGGATGTGGCATACCCAGTTTTCGCGGCCAAGGTGCCAGAGGGTAAGGGCTTTGTGGATAACTCCATCGGGCGTACGATCGTCCTGCGTTTTGATGACATCCACGCTATGTTGAACCTTCATCCGCTGCACTACACCTTCGTTCGGCTATTTTCGCTGAGTATGGAGATGCGGATCATTCGCGACAAGACCCCGGACATCGTGATATTCGACCCCTTCTACATGTGTGCCAAGATCTTGGGCAGCGCTGGGGACCGGCAAGTCGCGAGTTCTTCCCTCGAAGGCGTCATTCTGGCAAACCAAGATAAGGATAACTTCCTCGTGCCTTACTTTCCCGAGTAAGTCCTCCCCTCAACCGGCCCGTAACATATGAATTCTTACATTTCGATCGTTTTTCTTTTAACATTCCGTGTTTTCTGCAGTGACACACGTTGCACGCTTATCCTCCTAAGCCCCAAATATTCCATGGCCACGTATTTCGACCCGGACCGTCAGTCGAACGTAGACTACACAAATGTCAAGAAGGTTCTTGATGATGTTCTCCCCGGCTACACCAAATCTGGAGGCACCTTCACCAGGCCTATTCGTAAGTACGGCAAGCACGTGTTCTCCCACAATACGACGTTCTGCTGCGTCAAGCAGCCGCCTGGCGGTCAGAAGGGTGCCTACTACGCCATCCATCACATGCGGGCGATCGTACGGGACCATCATCAACTTCTGCTACCGAGTAAACTCAAAGATTGGGCAAAGAGCGTGTCGGCAATCCAGGACGCGGACCTCCGACAAGAATTCTTTCGCATCCAGTCGGAGTTTGCGGAAATCATCCATCAAGATGTCCTTCGTACCTCGGGGCAGTTCTACCTCAACAATCAACCGTCCAACAGTGACATCGACACAATGCTACAAATGCAGGCTGACAACGACCGTTATTTCATGACTCCCACGATAGACGGCGGCTTCATCCACGCTCCGGTCCGTTGAGTCGAGTCGAAAGCAGTGATTCTGTGTCTAGTTCTGAAACATCGATTGGCTCATGTTGTAATTAAACTTTAATGAACTTGTAGTATGTCTCTTTGGTTTCGAGAGTCGTTCAACTTAGATGTAATCGATGCTATTAATGTCTTGCTTTTCTCTTCCGATCGTTCTGTTGCATACTTATATATTGCTTATGTATTGTCTGTGAATTGGTACTAACGTTTCGTTTGGCTAGTGCATAGCGATGCCGACGTATGTCGTGTACAAGGGTAAGGTTCCCGGAGTCTATGATGACTGGGAGGAGTGTTGGAGACAGGTTCACCGATTCAGCGGTAACAGTTACAAAGGGTACACCACTAGGGCCGAGGCCGAATCTAGATATGCCCGCTATCTAGCGGGAGAGGGGAGGGAGCGTTGGAGGAACGGATGAAGACGAGTTTCATCGTGACGATGCTCATCGTGATGACCGCAGCTCTCTTCTATGTGATGGTAGTTTAGATGATCGACATCGACTTGTAATGTGAAGACAAACTCGCTACTCGCGGTCTCGAGACTTGTAATATAATGTTCTATCTTTGTTCGGTCTTTTCAATTCGGAGACTAATATGATGAATTGTATTCGGAGACTAATATGATGAATTGTATTCAAAGACTAATCTTCTATTGTATTCGATGAATCTGTTGTTGATGTGTGCTGTCTATATTTTGTCAAATTATACATTTTGTAACCTGTGCAAAAAATAGAAAATAAAAAATAAAAAAAACTAATATTCATACTAATGGCGCATCACATGATAGTGCGCCATTAGTATGACAAAGCATACTAATGGCACATCACTGGGCAGTGCGCCATTAGTATGCCGCGGTTACTAATGATGCATCTCGTGGTCGTGCGCCATTAGTATGCCAAAGCACCTGGGTATAAATGGCCCCTGGGAGGCATACTAATGGCGCACCGTAGCCTATACTAATGGCGCACCAGTGGTGCGCCATTGGTATACCAGATACTAATGGCGCACCACTGGTGCGCCATTAGTAAAAATTACTAATGGCGTGCTAGTAATGGCGCACCAGTGATGCGCCATTAATGGCCAAATTAGGTGCGCCATTAGTAGCGGTTTTTTTAGTAGTGTCTCATACATGGATCCCATCTCAGATTTCGTGGCCTCAAGCCATTTCGCGGAATCTGGGCTCATCATCACTTCCTCATAGTTCGTAGGTTCATCATGGTCTAGTTACATGACTTCCAGAATAGGATTACCATACCACTCTGGTGTGGATCTTATTCTGGTTGACCTACGAGGTTCGGTAGTAACTTGATCTGAAGTTTCATGATCAATATCATTAGCTTCCTCACTAATGTGTGTAGTGGTCACTGGAACTGATTTCTGTGATGAACTACTTTCCAATTCAGGAGAAGGTACAATTACCTTATCAAGCTCTACTTTCCTCCCACTCACTTCTTTCGAGAGAAACTCCTTCTCTAGAAAGGATCCATCTTAGCAACGAATATTTTGCCTTCGGATCTGTGATAGAAGGTGTACCCAACAATTTCCTTTGGGTATTCTATGAAGACGCACTTCTCCGATTTAGGTTTGAGCTTATCAGGTTGAAAGTTTTTCACATAAGCATCACAACCCCAAACTTTAAGAAACGACAACTTTGGTTTCTTGTCAAACCACAGTTCATAAGGCGTCGTATCAACGGATTTCGATGGTGCCCTATTTAAAGTGAATGCAACTGTCTCTAATGCATAACCCCAAAACAATAGTGGTAAATCGATAAGAGACATCATAGATCGCACCATATCTAGTAAAGTATGATTACGATGTTCGGACACACCATTACATTGTGGTGTTCCAGGTGGCATGAGTTGCCAAACTATTTCACATTGTTTCAAATGAAGACTAAACTCGTAACTCAAATATTTGTCTCCACGATCAGATCGTAGAAACTTTATTTTTCTTGTTACGATGATTTTCCACTTCACTCTGAAATTCTTTGAACTTTTCAAATGTTTCAGACTTATGTTTCATCAAGTAGATATACCCATATCTGCTCAAATCATCTGTGAAGGTCAGAAAATAACGATACTCGCCACGAGCCTTAATACTCATTGGTCTTCATACATCAGTATGTATTATTTCCAACAAGTCAGTATCTCGTTCCATTGTTCTGAAGAATGGAGTTTTAGTCATCTTGCCCAAAAGGCATGGTTCGCAAGCATCAAATGATTAATAATCAAGTGATTCCAAAAACCCATCAGCATGGAGTTTCTTCATGCGCTTTATACCGATATGACCCAAACGGCAGTGCCACAAATAAGTTGCACTATCATTATTAACTTTGCATCTTTTGGCATCAATATTATGAATATGTGTATTACTATGATCAAGATTCAATAAACCATCAACATTGGGTGTATGACCATAGAAAGTTTTATTCATGTAAATAGAATAACAATTTATTCTATGTTTTAGATGAATAATCGTATCGCAACAAACATGATCTAATCATATTTATGCTCAACGCAAACACCAAATAACATTTATTTAGGTCCTACACTAATCTCGAAAGTATAGGGAGTGTACGATGTTGATCATATCAATCTTGGAACTACTTCCAACACACATCGTCACTTCACCCTCAACTAGTCTCTGTTTATTCTGTAACTCCTGTTTCGAGTTACTAATATTTAGCAACCGAACAAGTATCAAATACTCAGGGGCTACTATAAACACTAGTAAAGTACACATCAATAACATGTATATCAAATATACCCTTGTTCACTTTGCCATCCTTCTTATCCACCAAATATTCAGGGCATTTCTGCTTCTAGTGACCATTTCCTTTGCAGTATAATCACTCGGTTTCAGGCTTTGGTCCAGCTTTGGGCTTCTTCGCGGGAGTGACAACTTGCTTGCCATTTTGCTTGAAGTTCCCTTTCTTTCCCTTTGCCCTTTTCTTGAAACTAGTGGTCTTGTCAATCATCAACACTTGATGCTTCTTTCTTGATTTCTACCTTCGTCGATTTCAGCATCACGAAGAGCTCGGGAATCGTTTTCGTCATCCCTTGCATTATAGTTCATCACGAAGTTCCAGTAACTTGGTGATGGTGACTAAAGAACTCTGCCAATCACTATCTTATCTGGAAGATTAACTCCCACTTTGATTCAAGCGATTGTAGTACTCATACAATCTAAGTACTTGCTCACTAGTTGAGCAATTCTCCTCCATCTTTTAGGCGAAGTATTTTTCAGAGGTCTCATACCTCTTGACATGGGCATGAGTCTGAAATACCAATTTCATCTCTTGAAACATCTTATATGTTCCATGACATTTCAAAAATGTTTTTGTAGTCCCGGTTCTAAGCTATAAAGCATGGTGCACAAAACTATCAAGTAGTCATCATATTGAGCTAGCCAAACGTTCATAATGTCTGTATCTACTCCTGCAATAGGTCTGTCACCTAGCGGTGCATCAAGGACATAATTCTTCTGTGCAGCAATGAGGATAAACCTCAGATCACAGACCAAGTCCGCACCATTGCTACTAACATTTTTCAATTTAGTTTTCTCTAGGAACACATATAAAAACATAGGGAAGCAACAACGCGAGCTATTGATCTACAACATAATTTGCAAAATACTACCAGGACTAAGTTCATGATAAATTAAAGTTCAATTAATCATATTACTTAAGAACTCCCACTTAGAAAAACATCTCTCTAGTCATCTAAGTGATCACGTGATCCAAATCAACTAAACCATGTCCGATAATCACTTGAGATGGAGTAGTTTCCAATGGTGAACATCACTATGTTGATCATATCTACTATATGATTCACGTTCGACCTTTCGGTCTCCGTGTTCCAGGCCATATCTGTATATGCTAGGCTCGTCAAGTTTAACATGAGTATTCCACGTGCGCAACTGTTTTGCACCCGTTGTATTTGAACGTAGAGCCTATCACACCCGATCATCACGTGGTGTCTCAGCACGAAGAACTTTCGCAACGGTGTATACTCAGGGAGAACACTTCTTGATAATTAGTTAGAGATCATCTTATAATGCTATCGTCAAACAAAACAGAATAAGATGTATAAAAGATAAACATCATATGCAATCAAAATATGTGACATGATATGGCCATGATCATCTTGCGCCTTTGATCTCCATCTTCAAAGTACTGTCATGATCTCTATCGTCACTGGCACGACACCATGATCTTCATCATCTTGATCTATATCAATGTGTCGTTCACATGGTCGTCTCGCCAACTATTGCTCTTGCAACTATTGCTATCGCATAGCGATAAAGTAAAGCAATTATTTGGCACTTGCATTTTATGCAACAAAGAGACAATCATAGGGCTTCTGCTAGTTGCTGATAACTTCAACAAAACATGATCATCCCATACAACAACTTATATCTCATCACATCTTGACCATATCACATCACAACATGCCCTACAAAAACAAGTTAGACGTCCTCTACTTTGTTGTTGCAAGTTTTACGTGGCTGCTACGGGCTGAGCAAGAACCGTTCTTACCTACGCATCAAAACCACAATGATAGTTCGTCAAGTTAGTGCTGTTTTAACCTTCTCAAGGACCGGGTGTAGCCACACTCGGTTCAACTAAATTTGGAGAAACTGACACCCGCCAGCCACCTGTGTGCAAAGCACGTCGGTAGAACCAGTCTCGCGTAAGCGTACGGTAATGTCGGTCCGGGCCGGCCGCTTCATCCAACAATACCGCCAAACCAAAGTATGACATGCTGGTAAGCAGTATGACTTGTATCACCCACAACTCATTTGTGTTCTACTTGTGCATATAACATCAACGCATAAAACCTAGGCTCGGATGCCACTGTTGGGGAACGTAGTAATTTCAAAAAAAATACCTACGCACACGCAAGATCATGGTGATGCATAGCAACGAGAGGGGAGAGTGTGTCCATGTACCCTCGTAGACCGAAAGCGTAAGCGTTAGCACAACGCGGTTGATGTAGTCATATGTCTTCACGGCCCGACCGATCAAGCACCGAAACTACGGCACTCCGAGTTCTAGCACACGTTCAGCTCGATGACGTCCCTCGAACTCCGATCCAGCCGAGTGTCGAGGGAGAGTTCCGTCAGCACGACGGCGTTGGTGACGATCTTGATGTTCTACCGTCGCAGGGCTTCGCCTAAGCCACCGCTACAATATTATCGAGGTGGACTATGGTGGAGGGGGGCACCGCACACGGCTAAGAGATCCAAGAGATCAATTGTTGTTGTGTCTAGAGGTGCCCCCCTGCCCCCGTATATAAAGGAGCAAGGGGGGAGGGGGCGGCCGGCCTAGGAAGGGGCGCGCCAAGGGGAGTCCTACTCCCACCGGGAGTAGGACTCCCTCCTTCCTTGTTGGAGTAGGAGAAGGGGGGAAAGAGGGGGAGAGGAGGAAGGAAAAGGGGGCTGCACCCCTTGTCCAATTCGGACCAAAGGGGGGCTGCGTGCCTCCTTCCTTTCGGCCTCTCTCCTCTATTCCCGTATGGCCCAATAAGGCCCATATACTCCCCGGCGAATTCCCGTAACTCTCCGGTACTCCGAAAAATACCCGAATCACTCGGAACCTTTCCGAAGTCCGAATATAGTCGTCCAATATATCCATCTTTATGTCTCGACCATTTCGAGACTCCTCGTCATGTCCCCGATCTCATCCGGGACTCCGAACTCCTACGATACATCAAAAATCATAAACTCATAATATAACTGTCATCGAAACCTTAAGCGTGCGGACCCTACGGGTTCGAGAACTATGTAGACATGACCGAGACACGTCTCCGGTCAATAACCAATAGCGGAACCTGGATGCTCATATTGGCTCCCACATATTCTACGAAGATCTTTATCGGTCAGACCGCATAACAACATACGTTGTTCCCTTTGTCATCGGTATGTTACTTGCCCGAGATTCGATCGTCGGTATCTCAATACCTAGTTCAATCTCGCTACCGGCAAGTCTCTTTACTCGTTACGTAATACATCATCACGCAACTAACTCATTAGTTGCAATGCTTGCAAGGCTTAAGTGATGTGTATTACCGAGAGGGCCCAGAGATACCTCTCCGACAATCGGAGTGACAAATCCTAATCTCAAAATACGCCAACCCAACATGTACCTTCGGAGACACCTGTAGAGCACCTTTATAATCACCCAGTTACGTTGTGACGTTTGGTAGCACACAAAGTGTTCCTCCGATAAACGGGAGTTGCATAATCTCATAGTCATAGGAACATGTATAAGTCATGAAGAAAGCAACAACAACATAATAAACGATCAAGTGCTAAGCTAATGGAATGGGTCAAGTCAATCACATCATTCTCCTAATGATGTGATCCCGTTAATCAAATGACAACTCTTTTGACCATGGCTAGGAAACATAACCATCTTTGATAAACGAGCTAGTCAAGTAGAGGCATACTAGTGACACTATGTTTGTCTACGTATTCACACATGTATTATGTTTCCGGTTAATACAATTCTAGCATGAATAATAAACATTTATCATGATATAAGGAAATAAATAATAACTTTATTATTGCCTCTAGGGCATATTTCCTTCAGAATCGACCACGGAGGGCCTCTACATCAACATCCTTGCCCCTCCTATGAGTTGTGAGTAGTTTACCACGGACCTACGGGTCCATAGTTATTAGCTAGATGGCTTCTTCTCTCTTTTTGGATCTCAATATAATGTTCTCCCCCTCTCTTGTGGAGATCTATTCGATGTAATCTCTTTTTGCCGTGTGTTTGTCGAGATCCGATGAATTGTGAGTTTATGATCAGATTTATCTATGGATATTAATTGAATCTTCTCTGAATTCTTTTATGTATGATTGAGTTATCTTTGCAACTCTCTTCGAATTATCAGTTTGGTTTGGCCTACTAGATTGATCTTTCTTGCCATGGGAGAAGTGCTTAGCTTTGGGTTCAATCTTGCGGTGTTCTGACCCAGTGACAGAAAGGGTTGCAAGACACGTATTGTATTGTTGCCATCGAGGATAACAAGATGGGGTTTATATCATATTGCATGAGTTTATCCCTCTACATCATGTCATCTTGCTTAATGCATTGCTCTGTTCTTATGAACTTAATACTCTAGATGCATGTTGGATAGTGGTCGATGTGTGGAGTAATAGTAGTAGATGCAGGCAGGAGTCGGTCTACTTGTTATGGATGTGATGCCTATATACATGATCATGCCTAGATAACATCATAATTATTCGCTTTTCTATCAATTGCTCGACAGTAAGTGTTCACCCACCGTAATACTTATGCTCTCGAGAGAAGCCTCTAGTGAAACCTATGGCCCCCGGGTCTATCTCTTATCATATTTGCTTTCAATCTACTTTTATTTGCATCTTTACTTTTTTGCATCTATATTATAAAATACCAAAAATAATTTATCGTATCATACTATCTCTATCAGATCTCACTTTCGCAAATAGCCGTGAAGGGATTGACAACCCCTTTATTGCGTTGGTTGCGAGTTCTCGGTTTGTTTGTGTAGGCGCGTGGGACTTTGGAGGAGCCTCCTACTGGATTGATACCTTGGTTCTCAAAAACTGAGGGGAAATACTTACGCTACACTTGCTGCATCATCCTCTCCTCTTCAGGGAAAACCAATGCTAGCTCAAGACGTAGCAAGAAGGATTTCTGGCGCCGTTGCCGGGGAGGTCTTCACTCAAGTCAAGACATACCAAGTACCTATCACAAACCTATCTCCCTTGCATTTACATTATTTTCCATTTGCCTCTCGTTTTCCTCTCCCCCACTTCACCCTTGCCGTTTTATTCGCCCTCTCTTTCCCAATCTCCTCCTCTCTTTTCCGCTTGCCTTTTTCTGTTTGCTTGTGTGTTGGATTACTTGTTGCCATGGCGCAAGATAATACCAAATTGTGTGATTTCTCGAATACCAGTAATAGTGATTTCCTTAGTACTCCGATTGCTCCTCTTAATGATGTTGAGTCTTGTGAAATAAATGCTGCTTTGCTGAATCTTGTTATGAAAGATCAATTCCCCGGCCTTCCTAGTGAAGATGCCGCTACTCATCTAAATAATTTTGTTGATTTGTGTGATATGCAAAAGAAGAAAGATACGGATAACAATATTGTCAAATTGAAGTTATTTTCGTTTTCACTTAGAGATCGTGCTAAAGTTTGGTTTTCGTCTTTGCCTAAAAATAGTATTGATTCTTGGAACAAGTGCAAAGATGCTTTTATCTCTAAGTATTTTCCTCCCGCTAAGATCATCACTCTTAGGAACGATATTATGAATTTTAAACAACTTGATCATGAGAATGTTGCCCAATCTTGGTAAAGAATGAAATTGATGCTTCGCAATTGCCCTACTCATGGTTTGAATTTATGGATGATCATACAAAACATTTATGCTGGTTTGAACTTTCCTTCTAGAAATCTCTTAGATTTGACCGCGGGAGGCACCTTTATGGAAATCACGTTAGGAGATGCTACAAAACGTCTTGATAATATTATGGCTAATTATTCTCAATGGCACACCGAAAGATCTTCTAGTAAAAAAGTGCATGCTATAGAAGAAATCAATGTTTTGAGTGGAAAGATGGATGAACTTATGAAGATGTTTGCTACTAAAAATACTCCTCTTGATCCTAATGATATGCCTTTGTATTCCTTGATTGAGAATAATAATGAATCTATGGATGTGAATTTTGTTCGTAGGAATAATTTTGGAAACAATGCTTATAGAGGAAATTTTAATGCTAGACCGTTCCCTAGTAACTCCTCTAATAATTATGGAAATTCCAACAATAATTCTTATGGTAATTTTAATAAGATGCCCTCTGACTTTGAGAATAGTGTGAAAGAATTTATGATTTCTCAAAAGAATTTTAATGCTTTGCTTGAAGAAAAATTGCTCAAAGTTGATGATTTGGCTAGGAACGTTGATAGACTTTCGCTTGATGTTGATTCTCTTAAACTTAGACCTTCTCCTCCTAAGCATGATATCAATGAGTCTCTCAAAGTAATGAGAATTTCCATTGGGGAGTGCAAGGAAAGAACCGCTAGATTGCGTGCTAAGAAAGATAGCTTTATAAAAGCGTGTTCTTCTAGTTTTCGTGAAAATAATGATGAGGATCTTAAAGCTATTGATGCGTCTCCTATTAGATCTATGTTTTGCAATATGAATTTTGATGATTATGGGACTGATGATGAATCAACTTTGCCTAGAAGGCGTCCCAAGAATTCAGAGTCTTTAGATCTTAATGCTAAATTTAGTAAAAGAGAGATTGGAGAATCCTCAACTTCTAATAATGTTGAACCTACTATCTCAGATTTCAAGGAATTTCACTATGATAATTGCTCCTTAAAAGGTTGTATTTCCTTGTTGCAATCCGTTGTTAATTCTCCTCATGCTTATAGTCAAAACAAAGCTTTTACCAAACATATTGTTGATGCCTTGATGCAATCTTATGATGAAAAACTTAATTTGGAAGTTTCTATACCTAGAAAACTTAATGATGAGTGGGAACCTACTATAAAGATTAGAATTAAAGATTTTGAGTGTTTTGCTTTGTGTGATTTGGGTGCTAGTGTTTCCACAATTCCGAAAACTTTATGTGATATTTCAGATTTCCATGATCTTGATGATTGCTCGTTAAATTTGCACCTTGCGGATTCCACCATTAAAAATCCTATGGTAAGGATCAATGATGTTATTATTGTTGCAAATAGAAATTTGGTGCCCATAGATTTTATCGTTCTTGATATAGATTGCAATCTTTCTTGCCCTATTGTTCTTGGTAGACCTTTCCTTAGAACGATTGGTGCGATTATTGATATGAAAGAAGGGAACATTAGATTCCAATTTCCCTTAAAGAAATGCATGGAGCACTTTCCAAGAAAGAAAGTCAAATTACCTTATGAATATATCATGCGTTCTACTTATGAATCAAGTGCCAAAGATGGCACTCGTTAGATCTATCTTCGCTTATATGCCTAGCTAGGGGCGTTAAACGATAGCGCTAGTTGGGAGGCAACCCAATTTTCTTTATGTTCTTTTTTTTGTTCCTGTTTAGTGTTAAATTTTGTTTCTACTTTCTGCTTAGATGTGTTTTTATATTTTGTTTAGTGTTTGTGCCAAGTAGAACCTATAGGATAAACTATGATGATGGTTGATTTGATTTTGCTGAAAAACAGAAACTTTGTGCTCACAAGAAAAAATTCAATAAATCACAGAAACGTGATTTTGCATTGATTCTTTTTGCTGCTGATCAATAAACAAATTTTACAGTACTTCCTATTTTGGTAGGAGTTTTACAGTTCCATAAGTTTGCTTTGGTTACAGATTGCTACAGACTGTTCTGTTTTTGACAGATTCTGTTTTTCGTGTGTTGTTTGCTTATTTCAATGCATCTATGGCTAATAAATTAGTTTATAAACCATAAGGAAGTTGTAATACAGTAGGTTTAACACCAAAATAAATAAATAATGAGTTCATTGCAGTACCTTATGTGGTGGTTTTGTTTTCTTTCACTAACGGAGCTTATAAGATTTCCTGTTGAGTTTTGTGTTGTGAAGTTTTCAAGTTTTGGGTAAAGCTTTTATGGACTATGGAATAAAGAGTGGCAAGAGACTAAGCTTGGGGATGCCCAAGGCACCCCAAGATATTCAAGAATAGACAAAAGCCTAAGCTTGGGGATGCCCCGGAAGGCATCCCCTCTTTCGTCTTTGTTCATTGGTAACTTTACTTGGAGCTATATTTTTATTCGCCACATGATGTGTGTTTTGCTTGGAGTGTCGTGTATTATATTGGTCTGTGCTTGTTAGTTTACCACAATCATCCTTGCTGTAACACACCTTTTGGGAGAAGCCTATTTGATTAGAATTTGCTAGAATACTCTATGTGCTTCACTTATATCTTTTGAGCTTGATAGTTTTTGCTCTAATGCTTCACTTATATCTTTTAGAGCATGGTGGTGGATCAATTTTGAAGAAATTGCTAGTCTCTCATGCTTCACTTATATTATTTTGAGAGTCTTTTAGAACAGCATGGTATTTTCTATGGTTATAATTTGGTCCTAGAATGATGAGCATCCAAGTTGGGTATAATAAAAACTATCATAGGATGTGAATTGGATGCTATGATCAATTTGATGCTTGATAATTGTTTTGAGATATGGAGTTAGTGATATTAAAGTCATGCTAGTTGGGTGATTATGAATTTAAAGAATGCTTGTGTTGAAGTTTGTGATTCCCGTAGCATGCACGTATGGTGAACCGCTTTGTGATGAAGTTGGAGCACAATTTTATTTATTGAATATCTTCCTTATGAGTGGCAGTCTGGGACGAGCGATGGTGTTTTCCTACCAATCTATCCCCCTAGGAGCATGCGCGTAGTGCTTTGGTTTTGATGACTTCTAAATTTTTACAACAAGTATATGAGTTCTTTTGACTAATGTTGAGTCCATGGATTATACGCACCCTTTCACCCCTCCATTATTGTTAGCCTCTCTTGTATCGTGCAACTTTCGCCGGTACCATACACCCACCATATACCTTCCTCAAAACAGCCACCATACCTACCTATTATGGCATTTCCATAGCCATTCCGAGATATATTGCCATGCAACTTTCCACCGTTCCATTTATTATGACACGTTTCATCATTGTCATATTGCTCTTTGCATGATCATGTAGTTGACATCATATTTGTGGCAAAGCCACCATCATAATCTCCATACATGTCGCTCTTGATTCATTGCATATCCCGGTATACCGCCGAAGGCATTCACATAGAGTCATATCTTGTTCTAGCTTTGAGTTGTAATTTTTGAGTTGTAAATCTATAAAAGTGTGATGATCTCCATTATTAGAGCATTGTCCTAGTGAGGAAAGGATGATGAAGACTATGATTTCCCCACAAGTCGGGATGAGACTTCGGACTTTACAAAAAGAAAAAAAAAAAGAGAAAGGCCAAAAAGAAAAAAAAAGGCCAAAGAAAAAAAAGAAAAAGAGAAAAAGAAAAGAAAGAAAAAAAAGAATGAGAGAAAAAGAGAGAACGGACAATGCTACTATCTCTTTTCCACACTTGTGCTTCAAAATAGCACCATGATCTTCATGATAGAGAGTCTCATATGTTGTCACTTTCATATACTAGTGGGAATTTTTCATTATAGAACTTGGCTTATATATTCCAATGATGGGCTTCCTCAAAATTCCCTAGGTCTTTGTGAGCAAGCAAGTTGGATGCACACCCACTAGTTTTCTTTTGTTGAGCTTTCATATATTTATAGCTCTAGTGCATCCGTTGCATGGCAATCCCTACTCACTCACATTGATATCTATTAATGGGCATCTCCATAGCCCGTTGAAACGCCTAGTTTATGTGAGACTATCTTCTCCTTTTTTGTCTTCTCCACAACCACTGTTCTATTCCACATATAGTGTTATATCCATGGCTCACGCTCATGTATTGCGTGAAAGTTGAAAGGGTTTGAGATTATTAAAGTATGAAACAATTGCTTGGCTCGTCATCGGGGTTGTGAATGATTAAATACTTTGTGTGATGAAGATAGAGCAACAGCCAGACTATATGATTTTGTAGGGATAACTTTCTTTGGCCATGTTATTTTGAGAAGACATGATTACTTTGCTTAGTATGCTTGAAGTATTACTATTTCTTATGTCAATATGATCTTTTATTTTCTATTATTTTGGATCTGAACATTCATGCCACATTAAAGAAAATTACATTGAGAATTATGCTAGGTAGCATTCCACATCAAAAATTCTCTTTTTATCATTTACCTACTCGAGGACGAGCAGGAATTAAGCTTGGCGATGCTTGATACGTCTCCAATGTATCTATAATTTTTTATTGTTCCATGCTATTATATTACCTATTTTGGATGTTTATGGGCTTTATTTTATACATTATTATCATTTTTGGGACTAACCTACTAACCGGAGGCCCAACCCATATTGCTGCTTTTTTGCCTATTCCAGTATTTCGAAGAAAAGGAATATCAAACGGAGTCCAAACGGAATTAAACCTTCGGGAGCGTGATTTTTGGAACGAACAAGATCCAGAGAGCTTGGAGTGCAAGTCAAGAAATAGCCGGAGCCTCCACGAGATAGGAGGGCGCGCCCCCCCTGTAGGGCGCGCCCCCCTGTCTCATGGGACCCTCGGGCATCCACCGACGTACCTCTTCCTCCTATATATACCTCAGGACCCTGAAAACATCCAGGGGCACCATGAAACACAATTTTCACCACCGTAACCTTCTGTATCCGCGAGATCCCATCTTGGAGCCTTCGCCGACACTCTGTCGGAGGGGGAATTGACCATAGAGGGCCTCTACATCAACATCCTTGCCCCTCCTATGAGTTGTGAGTAGTTTACCACAGACCTACGGGTCCATAGTTATTAGCTAGATGGCTTCTTCTCTCTTTTTGGATCTCAATATAATGTTCTCCCCCTCTCTTGTGGAGATCTATTCGATGTAATCTCTTTTTGCGGTGTGTTTGTCGAGATCCGATGAATTGTGAGTTTATGATCAGATTTATGTATGGATATTAATTGAATTTTCTCTGAATTCTTTTATGTATGATTGAGTTATCTTTGCAACTCTCTTCGAATTATCGGTTTGGTTTGGCCTACTAGATTGATCTTTCTTGCCATGGGAGAAGTGCTTAGCTTTGGGTTCAATCTTGCGGTGTTCTTACCCATTGACAGAAAGGGTTGCAAGACACGTATTGCATTATTGCCATCGAGGATAAGAATATGGGGTTTATATCATATTGCATGAGTTTATCCCTCTACATCATGTCATCTTGCTTAATGTGTTGCTCTGTTCTTATGAACTTAATACTCTAGATGCATGCTGGATATCGGTCGATGTGTGGAGTAATAGTAGTAGATGCAGGCAGGAGTCGATCTACTTGTTATGGATGTGATGCCTATATACATGATCATGCCTAGATAACATCATAATTATTCGCTTTTCTATCAATTGCTCGACAGTAATTTGTTCACCCACCGTAATACTTATGCTCTTGAGAGAAGCCTCTAGTGAAACCTATGGCCCCCGGGTCTATCTCTTATCATATTTGCTTTCAATCTACTTTTATTTGCATCTTTACTTTTTTGCATCTATATTATAAAATACCAAAAATATATTTATCTTATCATACTATCTCTATCAGATCTCACTTTCGCAAGTGGCCGTGAAGGGATTGACAACCCCTTTATTGCGTTGGTTGCGAGTTCTCAGTTTGTTTGTGTAGGCGCGTGGGACTTTGGAGGAGCCTCCTACTGGATTGATACCTTGGTTCTCAAAAACTGAGGGAAATACTTACGCTACACTTGTTGTATCACCCTCTCCTCTTCGGGGAAAACCAAGGCTAGCTCAAGACGTAGCAGTGCTCGTCCTCCTCGCTGACACGGTGACGTACCACCTCCACGGGGTCCTCAAGCCTTCGCACCATCACTGGCCTACACGACCGCCACCAAAGAAGGTTCGGGTCAACAAGGGGCTGGCTCCTCACCAAGCTGCGCCCCCCGGAAGGTAGCACATCCTAGTACCAGCTGGCGGAGCCCAGTCACAGACATGGCCCCTCTGATCAGGCAGGCCTCCTCTGTCGAGTCGACGACAAGGATGCGGGACAGGCATCATCAATGTCGATGCGGGAATAATTGCTTTAACTAAAAAAACAACAAATGTGACATGTTCAAAATAACACCTAAAACACCTAAATTCCATTAACTACACCTAATTAAAAACCTACATTTTGAACATGGTTCGATCATAAGTAGGGTTCATACTACATCATTCTAAGATTAAACACCTAAAATACCTAAATTAAATTAACAACATGGGGTGGCTGGTGCCACCTCGAGGTCGGAGGGGGTCGGTGACGGGGAGGACAGCGGGGATGATGCAGCGGCTCCTTGATTTCTGCAAAAACAAAATATAAACCAAAACATTATTATCATCATCTTAGGACTTAGTGAAACCCTATGTCTAAAACATCCTAGTTCTAGCCCTACCATTTACTAAAAATACCTTGTTCTAACCCTAAAAATTGAAAAGACCCATAAATTTACTAAAAATACCCTAGTTCTAGCCCTGACATTTGTCCATCCATCCATCTATCTGTATATCATCATAAACCCTAGAAAAATGCCCTGGTTTTTTAACTACTTTCTACTTCTTGAATCATAGAAAAATGCCCTAATTTCACATAACTTAGAAAAATTCCTATTATATTCAAAAGACCTACATTTACTTATTTTCTTAATTCTATTCAAAAAACCTACATTTACTAAAAAAATCTCATATAGCATAATACATTTCTGTACCTAAAAATTTCTATTACCAAATTCTTTTACTAAAAAAGTATATACCTAAATTTTTATACAAAGAGAGGTGGGAGGAGGAGGAGGAGGATGGAGGAGCGATGGCTTCTGGCGGCTGGGGGAGGGAGGAGAGAGGAGTGCTGTGGGAGGAGGGAGGAGGGAGCATGGCGGTCGGAGGAGGGAGAAGGGAGGAGGGCTTCCGACGGGAGGAGGGAGGAGTGAGGAGGGCCACCGGAGGGAGGAGAGAGGAGGGAAGCAAGAGGAGGAGGGAGGGAGGGAGGCAGATACCTTGGGGCGACGGCGATGATGGCGGGCGATGGCGGCGACGACACGCGGCGGAAAGTGAGCGAGTGAGAGTGTGAGGGGAAGAGTGAGGACGCGCGCAGGAGGGTGTGGATAAGGTGCCCGTAGCAGTAGCGATGGTTTAGGATAAACTCTACTACTATGATCAATAACAGCAGTGCGGTTGAAAAGAAGGCGTTAATGCTACAACTAGCTTGGGGGCGAGGTCGTGGCAACTATAGCAGTAGCGCAGATTACTACAGACGCACTACTGCTATTTTTATTTTAGCAGCGCGTTATGTCGGCACGCGCTACTGCTAAATAGCAGTAGCGCCTTATTTTAAAGCGCACTACTGGTAAGATTCTGTGTATAAGGTTTTCCCTAGTAGTACAAAGGCACAATTTTTCGAGAGCCACAAAGTGCCACAAGGCAATGTTTTTGTTGGAAATATGCCCTAGAGGCAATAATAAAAGAATTATTACTATATTTCCTTGTTCATGATAATTGTCTTTTATTCATGCTATAATCGTATTATCCGGAAATTGTAATACACGTGTGAATACATAGACCACAACATGTCCCTAGTGAGCCTCTAGTTGACTAGCTCGTTGATCAACAGATAGTCATGGTTTCCTGACTATGGACATTGGATGTCAATGATAACGGGATCACATCATTAGGAGAATGATGTGATGGACAAGACCCAATCCTAAGCATAGCACAAAGATCGTGTAGTTCGTTTGCTAGAGATTTTCCAATGCCAAGTATCTTTTCCTTAGACCATGAGATTGTGTAACTCCCGAACACCGTAGGAGTGCTTTGGGTGTACCAAACGTCACAACATAACTGGGTGACTATAAAGGTATGCTACGGGTATCTCCGAAAGTGTCTGTTGGGTTGACACGGATCGAGATTGGGATTTGTCACTCCGTATGACGGAGAGGTATCTCTGGGCCCACTCGGTAATGCATCATCATAATGAGCTCGAAGTGACCAAGTGTATGGTCAC
Organism: Triticum aestivum; assembly: GCF_018294505.1. Lineage (NCBI taxonomy): Eukaryota > Viridiplantae > Streptophyta > Magnoliopsida > Poales > Poaceae > Triticum > Triticum aestivum. The sequence continues at coordinate 600,597,506 of NC_057807.1, forward strand.
GGGATCATGCATTACGGTACGAGTAAACTGACTTGCCGGTAACGAGATTGAACGAGGTATTGGGATACCAACGTGTTGGAAATATGCCCTAGAGGCAATAATAAATTAGTTATTATTATATTTCCTTGTTCATGATAATCGTTTATTATCCATGCTGTAATTGTATTGATAGGAAACTCAGATACATGTGTGGATACATAGACAACACCATGTCCCTAGTAAGCCTCTAGTAGACTAGCTCGTTGATCAATAGATGGTTACGGTTTCCTGACCATCGACATTGGATGTCATTGATAACGAGATCACATCATTAGGAGAATGATGTGATGGATAAGACCCAATCCTAAGCCTAGCATAGAGATCGTGTAGTTCATATGCTAAAGCTTTTCTAATGTCAAGTATCCTTTCCTTAGACCATGAGAGTGTGCAACTCCCGGATACCGTAGGAATGCTTTGGGTGTACCAAACGTCACAACGTAACTGGGTGCCTATAAAGGTGCACTACAGGTATCTCTGAAAGTGTCTGTTGGGTTGGCACGAATCGAGATTGGGATTTGTCACTCCGTGTGACGGAGAGGTATCTCTGGGCCCACTCGGTAGGACATCATCATAATGTGCACAATCTGATCAAAGAGTTGATCGCGGGATGATGTGTTACGGAACGAGTAAAGAGACTTGCCGGTAACGAGATTGAACAAGGTATCGGTATACCGACGATCGAATCTCGGGCAAGTACAATACCGCTAGACAAAGGGAATAGTATACGGGATCGATTGAGTCCTTGACATCGTGGTTCATCCTATGAGATCATCGTGGAACATGTGGGAGCCAACATGGGTATCCAGATCCCACTGTTGGTTATTAACCGGAGAACGTCTCGGTCATGTCTGCATGGTTCCCGAACCCGTAGGGTCTACACACTTAAGGTTCGATGACGCTAGGGTTATAAAGGAAGTTTGTATGTGGTTACCAAATGTTGTTCGGAGTCCCGGATGAGATCCCGGACGTCACGAGGAGTTCCGGAATGGTCCAGAGGTAAAGATTTATATATGGGAAGTCCTGTTTTTGTCACCGGAAAAGTTTCGGGTTTTATCGGTAACGTACCGGGACCACCGGGAGGGTCCCGGGGGTCCACCAAGTGGGGCCACCATCCCAAGAGGGCTGCATGGGCCAAGTGTGGGAGGGTACCAGCCCCAGGTGGGCTGGTGCACCCCCCCCCCACAAGGCCCAAGGCGCAGGGAAGAGTGGGAGGGGGGCAAACCCTAGGGCAGATGGGCCCTAAGGCCCACCCCAGGTGCGCCTCCCCTCTTTCCCCCTCTGGCCGCCACCCAGATGGGATCTGGGGGCTGCTGCCACCCTTCGGGAGGGAACCCTAGAGGGGGCGCAGCCCCCTCCCCTTCCCCTATAAATAGTTGAGGTCTAGGGGCTGCCCAACACACGAGTTTCTCTTGCCCCTGGCGCAGCCCTACCTCTCTCCCTTCTCCTCTCCCGCGGTGCTTGGCAAAGCCCTGCAGGATTGCCACGCTCCTCCATCACCACCACGCCGTTGTGCTGCTGCTGGACGGATTCTTCCTCAACCTCTCCCTCTCTCCTTGCCGGATCAAGGCATGGGAGACGTCACCGGGCTGTACGTGTGTTGAACACGGAGGTGCCGTCCGTTCGGCACTAGGATCTCCAGTGATTTGGATCACGACGAGTATGACTCCTTCAACCCCGTTCTCTTGAACGCTTCCACTTAGCCATCACAAGGGTATGTAGATGCACTCTCCTTCCCCTCGTTGTTGGTTTCTCCATAGATAGATCTTGGTGACACGTAGGAAAATTTTGAATTTCTGCTACGTTCCCCAACAGTGGCATCATGAGCTAGGTCTATTGCGTAGATTCTTTGCACGAGTAGAACACAAAGTAGTTGTGGGCGTTTATTTTGTTCAATATTCTTACCCTTCATGTCCAATCTTGTTTCGACGGTATTGTGGGATGAAGCGGCCCGGACCGACCTTACACGTACACTTACGTGAGATAGGTTCCACCGACTGACATGCACTTGGTGCATAAGGTGGCTAGCGGGTGCCAGTCTCTCCCACTTTAGTCGGAACGGATTCGATGACAAGGGTCCTTATGAAGGGTAAATAGCAATTGGCATATCACGTTGTGGTTTTGCGTAGGTAAGAAACGTTCTTGCTAGAAACCCATAGCAGCCATGTAAAACATGCAAACAACAATTAGAGGACGTCTAACTTGTTTTTGCAGGGTATGCTATGTGATGTGATATGGCCAAGAAGAATGTGATGAATGATATGTGATGTATGAGGTTGATCATGTTCTTGTAATAGGAACCACGACTTGCATGTCGATGAGTATGACAACCGGCAGGAGCCATATGAGTTGTCTTTATTTATTGTATGACCTGCGTGTCATTGAACAACGCCATGTAATTACTTTACTTTATTGCTAACCGGTAGCCATAGTAGTAGAAGTAATAAGTTGGCGAGACAACTTCATGGAGACATGATGATGGAGATCATGGTGTCATGCCGGTGACGATTATGATCATGGAGCCCCGAAGATGGAGATCAAAAGGAGCAATATGATATTGGCCATATCATGTCACTATTTGATTGCATGTGATGTTTATCATGTTTTCACATCTTATTTGCTTAGAATGACGGTAGTAAATAAGATGATCCCTCATTAAAATTTCAAGAAAGTGTTCCCCCTAACTGTGCACCATTGCGAAAGTTCCTCGTTTTGAAGCACCACGTGATGATCGGGTGTGATAGATTCTTATGTTCACATACAACAGGTGTAAGCCAAATTTACACACGCGAAACACTTAGGTTGACTTGACGAGCCTAGCATGTACAGACATGGCCTCAGAACACAAGAGACCGAAAGGTCGAGCATGTGTCGTATGGTAGATACGATCAACATGAAGATGTTCACCGATGATGACTAGTCCGTCTCACGTGACGATCGGACACGGCCTAGTTGACTCGGATCATGTAATCACTTAGATTACTAGAGGGATATCTATCTGAGTGGGAGTTCATAAGATGAACTTAATTATCCTAAACATAGTCAAAGGTCTTTGCAAATCATGTCGTAAGCTCGCGCTTTAGTTCTACTGTTTAGATATGTTCCTAGAGAAAATATAGTTGAAAGTTGATAGTAGCGATTATGCGATCAGTAGAAAGCTTATGTCCTTAATGCACCGCTCAATGTGCAGAACCCCAAAAGTCGTCTGTGGATGTTGCGAACATCGAACATACACGTTTTGATAACTTCGTGATAGTTCAGTTAAACGGTTTAGAGTTGAGGCACCAAAGACGTTTTCGAAACATCGCGAAACATATGAGATGTTTCGAGGGCTGAAATTGGGATTTCAGGCTCGTGCCCACGTCAAGAGGAATAAGACCTCCGACGATTTTCTTAGCCTGAAAACTAAGGGAGAAAAGCTCAATCGTTGAGCTTGTGCTCAGATTTTCTGAGTACAACAATCACTTGAATCGAGTGGGAGTTGATCTTCCAGATGAGATAGTGATGTTTCTCCAAAGTCATTGCCACCAAGCTGCTAGAGCTTCGTGATGAACTATAACATATCAGGGATAGATATGATGATCCTTGAAGTATTCGTGATGTTTGACACCGCGAAAGTAGAAATCAAGAAGGAGCATCAATTGTTGGTGGTTAGTGAAACCACTAGTTTCAAGAAGGGCAAGGGCAAGAAGGGATACTTCATGAAACGGCAAATCAGCTACTGCTCTAGTGAAGAAGCCCAAGGTTGAACCCAAACCCGAGACTCGGTGCTTCTATAATAAAGGGAACAGCCACTGGAGCAGAATTACCCAAGATACTTGGTAGATGAGAAGGCTGGCAAGGTCGATAAGTATATTGGATTTACATTATGTTAATGTGTACTTTACTAGTACTCCTAGTAGCACCAGGGTATTAGATACCGGTTCGGTTGCTAAGTATTAGTAACTCGAAATAAAAGCTACGGAATAAACGAAGACTAGCTAAAGGTGAGCTGACGATATGTGTTGGAAGTGTTTCCAAGATTGATGTGATCAAGCATCGCACACTCTCTCTACCATCGAGATTGGTGTTAAACCTAAATAATTGTTATTTGGTGTTTGCGTTGAGCATAGACATGATTGGATTATGTCTATCGCAATACGGTTATTCATTTAAGGAGAATAATGGTTACTCTGGTTATTTGAATAATACCTTCAATGGTCTTGCACCTAAAATGAATGGTTTATTGAATCTCGATCATAGTGATACACATGTTCATGCCAAAAGATATAAGATAGTAATGATAGTACCACCTACTTGTGGCACTGCCATGTAAGTCATATTGGTATAAAACGCATGAAGAAGCTCCATGTTGATGGATCTTTGGACTCACTCGTTTTGAAAAGTTTGAGACATGCGAACCATGTCTATTGGTGTATACGCATGAAGAAACTCCATGCAGATGGATCGTTTGGACTCACTTGATTTTGAATCACTTGAGATATGCAAATCATACCACATGGGCAAGATGACTGAAAGCCTCGTTTTTAGTAAAATGGAACAAGAAAGCAACTTGTTGGAAGTAACACATTTTAATGTGTGCAGTCCAATGAGTGCTGAGGCATGTAGTGGATATCATTATGTTCTTACTTCACGGATGATTTGAGTAGATGCTAAGTATATTTACTTGATGAAACACAAGTCTGAATTATTGAATGGTTCAAGTAATTTCAGAGTGAAGTTGAAGATCATCATGACAAGAGGATAAAATGTCTATGATATGATCATAGAGATGAGTATCTGAGTTACGAGCTTTGGCACGCAATTAAGACATTGTGGAAATTGTTTCACAATTAATACCGCCTGGAACACCATAGTGTGATGGTGTGTCCGAACATCATAGTTGCACCCTATTGGATATGGTGCGTACCATGATGTCTCTTATCAAATTACCACTATCGTTCATGGGTTAGGCATTAGAGACAACCGCACTCACTTTAATAGGGCACCACGTAATTCCGTTGAGACAACACCGTTTGAACTATGGTTTGGAGAAACCTAAGTTGTCGTTTCTTAAAAGTTTGGGGCTGCGACGCTTATGTGAAAAAGTTTCAGGTTGATAAGCTCGAAACCAAAGCAGATAAAATGCATCTTCATAGGACACCCAAGAACAGTTGGGTATACCTCCTAATTCAGATCTGAAAGCAATAGGGATTGTTTCTTGAATCGGGTCATTTCTCGAGGAAAAGTTTGTCTCGAAAAGTTGAGTGGGAGGATGGTGGAGACTTGATGAGGTTATTGAACCGTCACTTCAACTAGTGTGTAGCATGGCACAGGAAGTTGTACCTGTGGCGCCTACGCCAATTGAAGTAGAAGCTTATGATAGTGATCATGAAGTTTTGGATCAAGTCACTGCCGTACCTCGTAGGGTGACAAGGATGCGTACTACTTCAGAGTGGTACGGTGATCATGTCTTGAAGGTCATGTTGCTGACAACAATGCACCTACGAACTATTGAGAAGCGATGGTGGGCCCAAATTCCGACAAATGGTTAGAAGCCATGAAATCTGAGATAGGATCCGTGTATCAGAACAAAGCATGGACTTTGGTGGACTTGCCCGATGATCGGCAAGCCATTGAGATAAATGGATCTTTAAGAAGAAGACGGACGTGGACGGTAATGTCACCGTCTATGAAGCTCGACTTGTGGAGAAGAGTTTTTCACAAGTTCAAGGAGTTGACTACGATGAGATTTTCTCATCCGTAGCGATGCTTAAGTCTGTCGGAATCATGTTAGCATTAGCTGCATTTATGAAATCTGGCAGATGGATGTCAAGACGAGTTTCCTTACCAGTTTTCGTAAGGAAAGGTTGTATGCGATACAATCAGAAAGGTTTTGTCGATCCTAAGGATGCTAAAAGGTATGCAAAGCTCCAGCAATCCTTCTAAGGGCTGGAGTAAGCATCTCGGAGTTGGAATGTACACTTTGATGAGATGATCAAAGATTTTGGGTTTGTATAAAGTTTATGAGAAACTTGTATTTCCAAAGAAGTGAGTGGGAGCACTATAGAATTTTTTATGAGTATATGTTGTTGACATATTGTTGATCAGAAATGATGTAGAATTTCTGGAATGCATATAGGGTTATTTGAAAAGTGTTTTTCAAGTGAAAACCTAGATGAAGCTACTTGAACATTGAGCATCAAGATCTATAAGGATAGATCAAAAACGCTTAATGATACTTTCAAATGAGCATATACCTTGACATGATCTTGAAGATGTTCAAGATGGATCAGTCAAAGAAGGAGTTCTTGCCTGAGATGTAAGGTATGAAGTTAAGACTTAAAGCTCGACACGGATCGAATGAGTATGACAACCGGCAGGAGCCATAGGAGTTGTCTTAATTATTGTATGACCTGCGTGTCAATGATTTAACGCCATGTAATTACTTTACTTTATTGCTAAACCGTTAGCCATAGTAGTAGAAGTAATAGTTGGCGAGCAACTTCATGGAGACACGATGATGGAGATCATGATGATGGAGATCATGGTGTCATGCCGGTGACAAAGATGATCATGGAGCCCCAAAGATGGAGATCAAAGGAGCTATATGATATTGGCCATATCATGTCACTACTATTTAATTGCATGTGATGTTTATTATGTTTATGCATCTTGTTTACTTAGAATGACGGTAGTAAATAAGATGATCCCTCATAATAATTTCAAGAAAGTCTTCCCCCTAACTGTGCGCCGTTGCTAAAGTTCATCGTTTCGAAGCACCACGTGATGATCGGGTGTGATAGATTCCTATGTTCACATACAACGGGTGTAAGACAGTTTTACACATGCAAAAACACTTAGGTTAACTTGACGAGCCTAGCATGTATAGACATGGCCTCGGAACACAGAGACCGAAAGGTCGAACATGAGTCGTATGGAAGATACAATCAACATGGAGATGTTCACCGATGATGACTAGTCCGTCTCACGTGATGATCGGACACGGCCTAGTCGACTCGGATCATGTAACACTTAGATGACTAGAGGGATGTCAAATCTGAGTGGGAGTTCATTAAATAATTTGATTAGATGAACTTAATTATCATGAACTTAGTCTAAAATCTTTGCAAAAAATGTCTTGTAGATCAAATGGCTAACGCTCATGTCAACATGAACTTCAACGCATTCCTAGAGAAAACCAAGCTGAAAGATGATCGCAGCAACTATACGGACTAGGTCCGAAACCTGAGGATCATCCTCACAGCTGCCAAGAAAGCATATTTCCTAGAAGGACCGCTAGGTGAAGCACCCATCCCAGAGAACCAAGACGTTATGAACGCTTGGCAGTCACGTGCTGATGATTACTCCCTCGTTCAGTGCGGCATGCTTTACAGCTTAGAACCGGGGCTCCAAAAGCGTTTTGAGAAACACGGAGCATATGAGATGTTCGAGGAGCTGAAAATGGTTTTCCAAGCTCACGCCCGGGTCGAGAGATATGAAGTCTCCGACAAGTTCTATAGTTGTAAGATGGAGGAAAATAGTTCTGTCAGTGAGCACATACTCAAAATGTCTGGGTTGCACAACCGCCTGTCCCAGCTGGACATTAACCTCCCGGACGAGGCGGTCATTGACAGAATCCTTCAGTCGCTCCCACCGAGCTACAAGAGCTTTGTGATGAACTACAATATGCAGGGGATGGTGAAAACTATTCCTGAAGTATTTTCAATGCTGAAGTCAGCAGAGGTAGAAATCAAGAAGGAAAATCAAGTGTTGATGGTCAATAAAACCACCAAAGTTCAAGAAGGGCAAGGGTAAGAAGAACTTCAAGAAGGACGGCAAAGATGTTGCCGCGCTCGGTAAGCCAGTTGCCAGGAAGAAGTCAAAGAATGGACCCAAGCCTGAGACTGAGTGCTTTTATTGCAAAGGGAAGGGTCACTGGAAGCGGAACTGCCCCAAATACTTAGCGGACAAGAAGGCCGACAACACTAAAGGTATATGTGATATACATGTAATTGATGTGTACCTTACCAGCACTCGTAGTAACTCCTGGGTATTTGATACCGGTGCCGTTGCTCATATTTGTAACTCACAACAGGAGCTGCGGAATAAGCGGAGACTGGCGAAGGACGAGGTGACGATGCGCGTCGGGAATGGTTCCAAGGTCGATGTGATCGCCGTCGGCACGCTGCCTCTACATTTACCCACGGGATTAGTTTTAAACCTCAATAATTATTATTTAGTGCCAAGTTTGAGCATGAACATTGTATCTGGATCTCGTTTAATACGAGATGGCTACTCATTTAAATCTGAGAATAATGGTTGTTCTATTTATATGAGAGATATGTTTTATGGTCATGCCCCAATGGTCAATGGTTTATTCTTAATGAATCTCAAATGTAATGTTACACATATTCATAGTGTGAATACCAAAAGATGTAAAGTTGTTAATGATAGTCCCACATACTTTTGGCACTGCCGCCTTAGTCACATTGGTGTCAAGCGCATGAAGAAGCTCCATGCTGATGGACTTTTAGGGTCTCTCGATTATGAATCATTTGACACATGCGAACCATGCCTCATGGGCAAAATGACCAAGACTCCGTTCTCCGGAACAATGGAGCGAGCAACCAACTTATTGGAAATCATACATACCGATGTGTGCGGTCCAATGAGCGTTGAGGCTCGCGGAGGATATCGTTATGTTCTCACTCTCACTGATGACTTGAGTAGATATGGGTATGTCTACTTGATGAAACACAAGTCTGAGACCTTTGGGGATGCGATGCTTATGTCAAGAAACTTCAACCTGAAAAGCTCGAATCCAAGTCAGAAAAATGCGTCTTCATAGGATACCCCAAGGAAACCATTGGGTACACCTTATACCTTAGACCCGAGGGCAAGATCTTTGTTGCCAAGAACGGATCCTTTCTGGAAAAAGAGTTTCTCTCGAAAGGAGTAAGTGGGAGGAAAGTAGAACTCGATGAAGTACTACCTCTTGAACCGGAAAGTAGTGCAGCTCAGGAAAATGTTCCTGTGGTGCCTACACCGACTGGAGAGGAAATTAATGATGATGATCAAGGTACTTCGGATCAAGTTGCTACTGAACTTCGTAGGTCCACAAGGACACGTTCCACACCAGAGTGGCATGGCAACCCTGTCCTAGAAATCATGTTGTTAGACAACGGTGAACCTTTGAACTATGAAGAAGCGATGGCGGGCCTAGATTCTAACAAATGGCTTGAAGCCATGCAATCCGAGATTGAATCCATGTATGAAAACAAAGTATGGACTTTGACAGACTTGCCCGATGATCGGCGAGCGATAGAAAACAAATGGATCTTTAAGAAGAAGACGGACGCGGATGGTAATATTACCATCTATAAAGCTCGACTTGTCGCTAAGGGTTATCGGCAAGTTCAAGGGGTTGACTACGATGAGACTTTCTCTCCCGTAGCGAAGCTGAAGTCTGTCCAAATCGTGTTAGCAATTGCCGCATACTATGATTATGAGATATGGCAGATGGACGTCAAAACGGCATTCCTTAACGGCTATCTTAAGGAAGAACTGTATATGATGCAGCCGGAAGGTTTTGTCGATCCTAAGAATGCTAACAAGGTTTGCAAGCTCCAGCGATCCATTTATGGGCTGTGCAAGCATCTCGGAGTTGGAACATTCATTTTGATGAGATGATCAAAGCATTTGGGTTTATGCAGACTTATGGAGAAGCCTGCGTTTACAAGAAAGTGAGTGAGAGCTCTGTAGCATTTCTCATATTATATGTAGATGGCATACTTTTGATGGGAAATGATATAGAACTTTTGGACAGCATTAAGGCCTACTTGAATAAGTGTTTTTCAATGAAGGACCTTGGAGAAACTGCTTACATACACTACTAGGGAAAAGCCTAGCAGCAGCGCGGGTTTTGGCCCTCTCAGTAGCGCGGGTACCGGCGCTACTAATAAGGCGCTACAGCTAACGTATAGCAGTAGCGCCTGTTGACCCACGCTACTGCTACTGACGAATAGCTGTAGCGCTCTTTGGAAAACAGCGCTACTGATATTATCTGCAGCGCTTTTCAGCAGGAAGCGCTACTGGTAAGTCGGCGCTACTGCTAAATTCCCCCCCCCCCCTCGCTACTACTAGTTTTATTAGTTTTTTTCCTGCATATTTGTTTTTTATTTGTTTTGTATTTGAACAGGCTTTATACAATAATCTTTAGCATATCATCCACATACAAATGTAATCATAGCATATACATACAACTAGTCTCATCAAATCATGTCATCATCATAATCATCATCCAACACAAAGTGGTCTCTCGTCATCAATCTCGAAAATAGCGATACAAGTCTCGATTACTTGCAAATACATCGTCATCCATCTAAACAATGATATACGCGAGAATAGCTATCACTTTGAGTACATGAGTTCGTATCCCTCTCTCGCATTAGCGTGAACCTAAACTAAGTACTACGTGTCGCTCGGAAACCGAAAACCGGTACACCTGGGCCTGACACTCCGGCCACTTGTCGTATATATACTCCTGGCATAGCACTTCTTCGCCATCTATGATCTATGCACCTGCATCGTCACATGAGTCGATGATATGCAACATATATAGTTGAGCAACAGAAAGAGACAGACTTGGCAAAAATAGAAACAACATATCATAAGTGGACAAATCATGCCGAAATTCACGAGAAATTTCGGCATGACCTTTGCTAAAAAGTGGACAAATCGAGAACCTGAAATTTGCCGGAACCGAAATGAATCAACATTCCGGCAACACATAGGCCACTCAGCATCATTTCCTGGAAACAACAAAGCCACTTGGGCACAATCGAACAACTTCAATGAAAAGATATAACATGACCACTTCAATGAAAAATAAAATTTGCCTAAATTCTTTTCCTTGAAAAATAGTGGTCTTTTCAAAAATCAAAAACCTTTGCCAATCTACTTAACCTAGCCGTTTAATCCAACGAACCTAATTAACCTACCTATTTAACCTAGTTAGTTAATCTAGTTTACCTAGATAATTAACCCTAATTAAACTAGTTAACGCAGCTAGTTCTCTGTCAAAGCCTAAAATAATTTTTTGCACTAATTAACCTGGATAATTAACCTAATTAAACTAGTTAACCTGACTAGTTCTCGTTCAAAGCCCTAACTAAGTTTTTGCACTAACCTAGATAATTAACCTAATTAAACTAGTTAACCTAACTACTTCTTTGTCAAAGCCCTAACTAAATTTTTGCCCTAACCTAGATAATTAACCTAATTAAACTGGCTAACCTATGCATGAGAGAGAGAGGAGGGGTGGGGGCTTACAGATGATGGCTCCGGTGGTGGCGACGGAGGCAGTGGTGGCGAGGGAGGCAGGGGCGTCTCCGGTGACGGCGAGGGAGGCAGGGGCGTCTCCGGTGATGGCGAGGAAGGTGGCGTCGACGACGGCTCTGGTGGCGTTGACGAGGCCCCGCGGCTCCGTGGCGTTGGGGGCGGCTCCGGTGTCATCGACGGCGCATGGCTCTGGTGGCGTCGACGTCGGCGGCGAAGTGGGGCGACGGTGAATCAGGGAGACGGCGGCGCGCGGGGTGGGTTGAGGGATTTGGGGGAGAAGTGGCCAGGGGGAAACGGTTTTTTGGTTAAGTCAAACTTAGCGGTAGCGCGTTTCGCAAAACGCGCTATCGCTAAGATAGCTATAGCGGTTTTTGCAAAACGCGTTGCTGCTATAGCTATGTAAATTTCTTCCTTTTTTTAATTTCCTTTTCTGTTTCTATAGCGGGGGTCTAGGACACGCGCTGCAGCTATGTTAGCTATAGCGCCTCTTACAAACACACGCTGCTGCTATGCCTTCCTCCGATTTTTCGCTTTTTCGTTTATTTTGCTTTACATTTTATTTTTTCCTTTCTCCTTTTTCTATTTCTTTCATTTTCATTTACTTTTCTATTTGTTTTTCATCTTATTTTATTTCCGTTAGTAGTAGCGCTCTTCCCTGGAAACGCGCTACTAATTATGCCCTAGCGGTAGCACGTTTCTTCTAAGCCCGCTACTGCTATGCGTAGCCTATCATTCTGCCAATGGGAATATTAGTAGTGGTGCTTTGGCGACTACCAGCGCTACTGCTAAGTTTGTATCTGTAGCGCGGTTTCTCTTAAATCGCTACTGCTATATAGCACTAGCGCGCTTTTTTGACCCGCGCTGTTGCTAAATTTCTGTGTATAAGGTTTTCCCTAGTAGTGATATTAGGCATCAAGATCTATAGGGATAGATCGAGACGCCTCATAGGTCTTTCACAAAGAACATACCTTGATAAGATATTGAAGAAGTTCAATATGGATCAGTCCAAGAAAGGGTTCTTGCCCATGTTGCAAGGTGTGAGATTGAGCTCGACTCAATGCCCGACCACGACAGAAGATAAAGAAGAGATGAGTGTCATCCCCTATGCCTCGGCCATAGGATCTATTATGTATGCCATGCTGTGTACCAGACCTGATGTAAACATTGCCGTAAGTTTGGTAGGAAGGTACCAAAGTAATCCCGGCAAGGAACACTGGACAGCGGTCAAGAATATCCTGAAGTACCTAAAAAGGACAAAGGACATGTTTCTCGTCTATGGAGGTGACGAAGAGCTCGTCGTAAAGGGTTACGTCGATGCTAGCTTGGACACAGATCTGGATGACTCTAAGTCACAAACCGGATACGTGTATATGTTGAATCGTGGAGCAGTAAGCTGGTGCAGTTGCAAGCAGAGCGTCGTGGCGGGATCTACATGTGAAGCGGAGTACATGGAAGCCTCGGAGGCAGCGCATGAAGCAATATGGATGAAGGAGTTCATCACCGACCTAGGAGTCATACCCAATTCATCGGGGCCGATCACTCTCTTCTGTGACAACACTGGAGCTATTGCCCTTGCCAAGGAGCCCAGGTTTCACAAGAAGACCAGGCACATCAAGCGTCACTTCAACTCCATCCGTGAAAATGTTCAAGATGGAGACATAGATATTTGCAAAGTACATACGGATCTGAATGTCGCAGATCCGTTGACTAAACCTCTTCCGCGAGCAAAACATGATCAACACTAGAACTCTATGGGTGTTCGATTCATCACAATGTAACTAGATTATTGACTCTAGTGCAAGTGGGAGACTGTTGGAAATATGCCCTAGAGGCAATAATAAAAGGATTATTATTATATTTTCTTGTTCATGATAATTGTCTTTTATTCATGCTACAATTGTATTATCCGAAAATCGTAATACACGTGTGAATACATAGACCACAACATGCCCCTAGTGAGCCTCTAGTTGACTAGCTCATTGATCAACAGATAGTCATGGTTTCCTGACTATGGACATTGGATGTCAATGATAACGGGATCACATCATTAGGAGAATGATGTGATGGACAAGACCCAATCCTAAGCATAGCACAAAGATCGTGTAGTTCGTTTGCTAGAGCTTTTCCAATGTCAAGTATCTTTTATCTAGACCATGAGATCGTGTAACTCCCGGACACCATAGGAGTGCTTTGGGTGTACCAAGCGTCACAACGTAACTGGGTGACTATAAAGGTATGCTACGGGTATCTCCGAAAGTGTCTGTTGGGTTGACACGGATCGAGACTGGGATTTGTCACTCCGTATGACGGAGAGGTATCTCTGGGCCCACTCGGTAATGCATCATCATAATGAGCTCAAAGTGACCAAGTGTCTGGTCACGGGATCATGCATTACGGTACGAGTAAAGTGACTTGCCGGTAATGAGATTGAACGAGGTATTGGGATACCGACGATCGAATCTTGGGCAAGTAACATACCGATTGACAAAGGGAACTGTATACGGGGTTGCTTGAATCCTCGACATCGTGGTTCATCCAATGAGATCATCAAGGAGCATGTGGGAGCCAACATGGGTATTCAGATCCCGCTGTTGGTTATTGACCGGAGAGCAGTCTCGGTCATGTCTACGTGTCTCCCGAACCCGTAGGGTGTACACACTTAAGGTTCGGTGACGCTAGGGTTGTCGAGATATGAGTATGCAGCAAACCGAAAGTTGTTCGGAGTCCCGGATGAGATCCTGGACGTCACGAGGAGTTCCGGAATGGTCCGGAGGTAAAGAATTATATATGGGAAGTCAAGTTTCGGCCATCGGGAAAGTTTCGGGGTTCACCGGTATTGTATCGGGACCACCGGAAGGGTCCCGGGGGTCCACCGGGTGGGGCCACCTATCCCGGAGGGCCCCATGGGCTGAAGTGGGAGGGGAACCAGCCCCTGGTGGGCTGGTGCGCCCCCCTAGGGCCCCCTCTGCGCCTAGGGTTGGGAACCCTAGGGGAGGGGGCACCTCCACTTGCCTTGGGGGGAAAGTTTCCCCCCTTGGCCGCCGCCCCCCCTAGGAGATCCCATCTCCTAGGGCCGGCGCCCCCCTGGGGTCTCTATATAAAGAGGGGGGTGGGAGGGCAGCCGCACCCTGACACCTGGCACCTCCCTCCCCCCTTTGCTACACCTCTCTCCCCCGCAGACGCTTGGCGAAGCCCTCCCGGATCCCTGCTGCATCCACCACCACGTCGTCGTGCTGCTGGATCTTCATCAACATGTCCTTCCACCTTGCTGGATCAAGAAGGAGGAGACGTCACGCTGACCGTACGTGTGTTGAACGCGGAGGTGCCGTCCGTTTGGCACTAGGATCTCCGGTGATTTGGATCACGACGAGTACGACTCCCTCAACCTCGGTCTTTTGAACGCTTCCGCTCGCGATCTACAAGGGTATGTAGATGCACCCCTCTTTATCCTTGCTAGATGAACTCATAGATTGATCTTGGTGAACGTAGGAAATTTTTTATTTTATGCAACGTTCCCCAACAGTTTTGGCACATCGCACATCCGGCAGCGGTTAACGGCACGACCACGGTTTGACTTCTTTATCGAGAGCTGCTCTCAGAACAATAATAGTTGCCTATTTGGTTCTACCTCACCTACCTGTTTAAATAGTCCGATTGTCCAACAATTGACTTAAACTTCAGTGTTCATAATTAAGAATATGTATTAACTTTATGATTCAACCATACGTGTAGCGAGAGCGGCGCTCGAAAAAGCAATGTTTACCAAGAGTAGCTCTCCATAAAGATGCGGGAAATCCTTTGTGATGTCCTTGGGCCATGCCTAAGCCCTGCACAGACGAGGGAGGGGCATGCCCTGCCACCGGGTTACTGAAAGTACCCCGGTGGCATGCCTGATGCAACTGTTGAAATCCTCAGAAAATTGTACGATGGTAGGATTGCTCGAGATCTGGCACGGTGTCATCACACGGCCCTTGTAGGATGTGGTAAAAGTTTGGGCGCGTTTCGAATAAGGCAACCCTGAGGCCGCTTGTAAACCGCACCGTCAGCGAGCTAGTCTGTGTGTATCGAGAAGGAACTTGTCCAGTTTGTGCAGGAAGTGCGGGTCCTGCTGCTCCATTGGCCTCGAAACTTCTCGTGCTCTCAAAGGAGGCAATAGCATGACACATGCCAAGCGCCCGCATTTTCTGGAACCGCTGCAATATTCGAGAAATTTATTGCACCACTAGGGTTTCACAGCCAAAAATTGCAGATCTGCAAGGCGGCACATGAAATCATGCCCGGTAGGGGCATGGGAAATCCGTTGTGATGTCCTTGCAGCATGCCTAGGCCATTTGTGGAGGAGGCCTGTCATTTACGAGAGTAGCTCTCGATATTTGTGATTTTTCCGAGAGCAGCTCTCGGGAAAAGGGTAAATTAGATTAAGGTATTATCCTTTACCGAGCGTAAATCTCGGAAAAGGTATAAACCCTATATCTAGGGTTTGTACCTTTTCCAAGAGACGCACCGACAGACACCCAGTAAAGGTCTGTGGGACACTTAACTCTCCCCACGGTCTCTTCTTCTCTCACTTCTCTTCTCTCTTCCCGTGCCACACCACACCCTACCCCACCGGCGCCCCCACGCCCCCGCCTCGGTCGGCGCCCCCTCACCCGAGCTGCCTTCCCCCTCAGTGAGCTTTGTCTCCCCCTTCCCCAATCTTGTATGGATGTATGGAGGCATGGATTTTTGTATGGATGCATGGATGTATGAATGTATATATGTATGTATTGATGTATATGGATTGATGCATGGATTTTTTTTGTAGTTTTTGTATGTATCAATACATGGATATATGAATGCATAGATGGATGCATAGAAGGATGGATGAATGTAGATAATTGTTGATAATGCATAGACAATTGTTGATTTTTTTGTAGTTTTTTGTTGTTTGCATCGATTAGTTTTTGTTGTTTATATGGATGCTATGGAGCGAGTGACATTCATATTTGACAGATGTGAGATGTTTTTGGAGGAATGTGCTGAATGTTGTTGCAGGGGGTCGCGCTCCCTCTGTTCCTCCTCTGTGCTCTTTTCAAAGTAGGAGGAACAAAGGAAGATCGACCATCACTGACAGTCGATGAGAGTTGTTCTTGGAGGAAGAAAATTGACTTTTGACGATGATGGTTGATCAGGGTGAGCTCTTCATGTTATCTTGATAACGCACGATGGGCTCACCCAGCTCGACCATCATCTAAACTAGAAATATCCGTGAGAGAATGACCACCATATATGCGTGAGATAGTGTCTATGAGAGTTGTTCTTGGAGGAAGAAAATTGACTTTTGCCGTGGCGGTCGATGTGTGCGAGTTCGTCCTGTGATATACATTTTTCACAGACGATGGACTCGGCCAACATGACCATCACCAAAAGTTGAAATAACTGTGAGAGAGTGTCCACCATATATACCACCACCCGAGAGAGTTCCACCATATATACGTGAGAGAGTTGGGAGTTGTTCTTGGAGAAAGAAAATCGACTTTTGTTGATGGCGGTGGATCTGTGCGAGTTCGTCCTATGATATGCATCTTTCACGCACGATGGAATCGCCCAGCTCGACCATCACCGAAAGTTGAAATATCCGTGGGAGAGTATCCATCATAATTAATTTTCTTAGAATTAATCTTTGAAGTTTGATTCTTATGCTATTTTTCATTGTGTGTTGAAACATGTTAGTACCAATCGATTTCACAGCTATGGCTTCCTCCGACGATGCATCTTCCATTAGGGTCGACTCCGCGGTCAAGGAGAAGTGCGTCGAGGACCGCTTGGTGGCGCTCGTTGAGAAGAACCCGAAGCTGATCCTAATAAAGTATTTTGAAGATCTGGCCAAGAAGAATCCGCCAGCTGAGGAGAAGAAGGCCTCACCATGTAAGGAGTGTGACGACTCGGTGCCATTGAGTCCATCGACCTACATTCCCGACGACGCTTGATCCTCCATCGTGGGGGATGCCCCCACGTGCTCTGACTCCACGATCACTGATTTCACCGACTACACCTCGGAGTAGTCCACCTAGATAGTTTGGCGTTGATTTAGTGATATAGTCATATAGCTGCTGATATGGACTAAGATTGCCACTTGTGATGCTTTTGATAGCATGAGTGATGAACGCTTATGTGGATTATGTATGATGTGATATTTTAACTTTGCATTCCTTCTCTGCCTCTTTTTCTCTTTCTTTGTAGATGAAGTGGTATGCGGTGTACAGAGGTAGGTGTCCAGGAGTCTACGATTCATGGTCTTAATGCGTTCGCTACGAAGGCAACTCCCATGACTTGTTCAATAGCAGAGAGAAGGCAGAGTATCATTATAATCAGTATGGGCTTAACCAGAAGAGAAAATCTGAATTAGTGGGTTCAGGGGATGGGTTTAGTGGATGTGCTAGCCAGAAATGGCTTATCGGGTTTAGTGGATAAAAAAACTTGATAATTCTCCTTCGATTCTTTATAATTGTGGGGTTGCTTTTATCACGTGGTCGCTTGTAGACATGCATTGATCACTTTATTGTTTAGTAAGTAGGCACTTGTACCAAAGAGCTACTTTGTGATTTCAAATGAAGTTTGTATGAACTATTTTATATAATGCTTATATGAGTTTGTCGTTAGACTTTAAGACTTCAAATGCATGTTTTGTGTACTGTATATATATCTATTTTTGTTGTAGGGATCCGAGGGAAAAGCAGGAACAACAGGACTGGGAATGGGTCTTTGCCGAGTGCGGCCTCGGCAAAGTGGCATGCGCTAGCAGTAGCTGTCAGTTGGCTATTATAGTTTTGCCGAGCGTGATTCTCGGCAAAAAGCTGACGGAACCAGCGGCTGTGAAGTTACTTTATTTTGCCGACATGCATTGTTTGGCTCTTGGCAAATTCTTTGCCGAGTGTCCGTGTCCTGGCTCTCGGCAAATTCCTGTTTGCCTGAGAGGTGTACGTCGGGTGGCCTTTGCCTAGTGCAACTCTCGGCAAAGGCTTTGCCGGCGGTTATTGGCCATTTGCCAAGTGTCCATGGCATTAGGCGTATAGGGCGATTCCAGTAGTGTATGTTGAGCCACATCCTGTATCTCACTGTTCCTTCTCTCCCACATCATGCTCGTACCAATAGTATGTTCTCTTTTCCATGTGTATGTTTCATTATTACTGAATACCCCTGTTGTATTCCAACCAGGCCATCCTGTCATGCTCGTGCATTGGTCCACATGCTTCAGTTGAAACCTCTGCCTCTCAACTACCAGCTCCCAAGTCCCAACCACATTTTCATCTCTGGTCATTTGCGTCACATTCTTTGTTGCCATTTGCATCGGTCTAGCTGGGCTTTTCTAGTCATGGATCTCTGTTTGTGGTCTTATTGTCATATGTCGTTTGTTTAGTATCTTCCCATATTAGTAAGAGGTATTTTAGGGGGAGACTTGTATTAGATCTCACATTAGGTGATATTAATGAGATCTTTCTATGTAGATCCCTCATGCGAATGGACTAGCTACTTTAGATTTATTCGACATTGATGTTGATGGGGAACGAAGCATGAAAGTGAAAGTCAAAAAATTTCCTACGAACACCCAAGATCTATCTAGGAGAAGCATAACAAGGAGATGGTAGAGTGTGTCTACGTACCCTCGTAGACCAAAAGCGGAAGCGTATATAATGTGGTTGTTGTAGTTGTACTCTTCGCGATCCGATCATGATCTAGCCGATCTAGTGCCGAACAGACGACACCTACGAGTTTAGCACATGTGCGGCTCAATGACGTCTCCTCCTGCTTGATCAGCAAGAGAAGGCGGAGAAGTAGATGGGATCACAAGGAGCACGACGGCATGGTGGTGATGGTGGTGGTGGAGACAGTTTAGCAGGGCTTCGCCAAGCGCTACTAGAACGAGGACGGAGGAACTACAGAGTAACGGGAGAGAGAGGGGCGCCAAGGGCTTGGTGTGTCCTCTTGGGGCGCCCCTCCCCTCTATATATATGTGGGGGCATGGGAAACAACCCCTCCAAGCCCTAGGACGCAACCAAGGGGGAGAGGACTTGGACTCCAAGTCCAATCCTATTCCTAGGACTACTCCTTTTTTCCTTCCCTAACCACAAGGGCTTTTGAGGACTTGGTGCACCTAGCCCAATAAGGCCACGGCGCCTCCCCATAGCTCATGCTAGCCCTTGGGTCATGGTGGACCCACTTGTGGACTTCTGGACCCCTCCGAAATCCTCCGAAACCTTCTAGAAGCTTCAAAGTACAATACCAAAAAAACTGCATTTTTTTGGGAACCCAAAATATGACTTCCCATATATAAATTTTTACCTTTGTACCATTCCGAGACTCCTCGTGATGAACGAGATCTCATCCGAGACTCCGAACAACATTCATTATGGGCTGGAAACGGCCCAAATAAATAATGCGCTGTTAATGGGTTTAAAGCGATGCACTGTTCATTATGGGCCAGTTTCACCACATGCCTTAATGGGTCCAGATTTACAAAGGGCGTCGTATGGGACGAAAGACGACATGGGCCATACATGGGCCGGAAGTTACTACAGGCTGGAATCATATTGGACGGCCCAGATGACGCTACTGGGTCCAATTTGGATAGGCCATGACGGGCTGTGAATTAGCGGGCTGCAGGCTTTTCGTGGGCCGGCCCGCTACCTTTTGGCCAAGTCAAACGAGCTGGCCTTTTCACCTGAATGAGCCTTTGTTGGGCCATGCCACGTGTCGACGTATCATAGGTGCCTCCAGTCCAATGAGTGGATGACATCTGTCCCATCGCCGAGCTGACACAGGGAATCATCCGGCGAATGAAAATTTTACACGTGGGAAATCCCCATTGGTCTGGGCAGCTAATGGGTTATCGGATCTAAACCGGAACTTGATAGCTTAACGGCGGCCCGTTATGGTGGATGCCACGTGTCGGCTACCCTTGACGAAAACACTTCCATGACGTGCCATTTATCGTCATGGAAGTGAACACTTCTGTGATGATAATTTTGGTATTGTCATGGAACACGTCTACGACAGCACAAGGATGACTATCTTGATTCTGTCATAAAATCGTGATGGATGTACATGCATGACAGAAAACGTGACCTACTGTGACAAACATGTATCGTCACGGAAGTGGATTTTTTTGTAGTGGAGGGAAGAAGGAGGGAGGGAGGGAGGCAGGAGGGAGGGAGGGAGGAGAGAGGGAGGAGGCCGGGATGGGGAGGGAGGGAGGAGAGAAAGGGAGAGGGAGGAAGGAGGACGGAGGCAATGAGGGGGGGGAGGAGGGTGGCGAGAGAAGCAGGGAGGAGGGCGTGGATGGCCGGCGGCCAGAGGAGGGAGGAAGGGAGGGAGATACCTTGGGGGCGACGACGGGTGACGGCGGCAGCACAGAGAGCGAGTGAGAGAGTGTGAGAGGAGAGTGAGGTAGAGAGGTAGTGGAACGGGTCATGGGGGAAGAAGATAGAGCTTGATTAGCAGTAGCGCGGGGTAAGGGCCTGCGCTACTTTTAATACTATTAGTTGTAGCGCGTGGCCAGAAACCACGCTGCTGCTAAGTGGGCCGGGGGCTGGGCCCGGGATAGCCACAGTAGCAGCGGGAGTGGCAGCACCGCGCTACTGCTAACGGGCTTAGCAGTAACGCGGTCCGGCAACCCACACTGCTGCTATGGCCAGCCCGTGGGGGCACTGCGGAGCCCACTTAGCACCAGCGCATGTCAGGGCCCCCGATGCTACTGTTACTTTCTACCTCTAGCGCTTGTTCATCACCGACGCTACTGTTACTTGACAGCAACCCGTAAACCGCACTACTACTAAGAATCTGCCTATATCCCCTTTTCCTAGTAGTGGGAGTTTGTGCCCTTCTATGGGCGATTTGAAATTGTTGGAATGATTCCATTTTTAGTCAGACCATCTATATCATTTTTTTTGCAAATTATCTTCAAGGCTACGATGGTTATCCTTGTGTGGTCATTACTTCAGCGTGCAGACACTCAAGAGCACGTGGCCTTTGGGTGCGTCCATTTGGAAATGTTTGCATGGTAATTATTCAACAAGTTTGATTGTTGTGCCAGTAATAGGTTATGTGTCGAAGTCATGTAATGTCATTATCGACTCATAGTGGTCTTAGTTTCTTTCCTTTTTATCATAAGAGTTGCATACTTTGAGTAATGATTTAATAAAATGGTTCTGTGCATCAGATGATGTAGAGGCAAGAGACATCCCCTTTTTGAAGAAAAAAGAGAGTTTCTTGTGGTGAAACACGAAAAGATGGCAAATGTGCTGAAGACTAAGAAGGTGCGGACAAACTTCAAATCTTACACTGGATTAATTGTTCGTGGCCTACAACACTCCTTGGATAGTAAGCAAAACTCTCAACGGTGACCTCTTATGCTACTTAGGGCCCATAAAGTAGCTGAAGGAAATATGCCCTAGAGGCAATAATAAAGTTATTATTTATTTCCTTATAATCATGATAAATGTTTATTATTCATGCTAGAATTGTATTTTCCGGAAACATAATACATGTGTGAATACATAGACAAACAGAGTGTCACTAGTATGCCTCTACTTGACTAGCTCGTTAATCAAAGATGGTTATGTTTCCTAACCATGAACAATGAGTTGCTATTTGATTAACGAGGTCACATCATTAGTAGAATGATCTGATTGACATGACCCATTCCATTAGCTTAGCACCTGATCGTTTAGTATGTTGCTATTGCTTTCTTCATGACTTATACATGTTCCTACGACTATGAGATTATGCAACTCCCATTTACCGGAGGAACACTTTGGGTACTACCAAACGTCACAACGTAAATGGGTGATTATAAAGGAGTACTACAGGTGTCTCCAATGGTTGATGTTGGGTTGGCGTATTTCGAGATTAGGATTTGTCACTCCGATTGTCGGAGAGGTATCTCTGGGCCCTCTCGGTAATGCACATCACATAAGCCTTGCAAGCACTGCAACTAATATGTTAGTTGTGAGATGATGTATTACGGAACGAGTAAAGAGACTTGCCGGTAACGAGATTGAACTAGGTATTGGATACCGACGATCAAATCTCGGGCAAGTAACATACCGATGACAAAGGGAACAACGTATGTTGTTATGCGGTCTGACCGATAAAGATCTTCGTAGAATATGTAGGAGCCAATATGGGCATCCAGGTCCCGCTATTGGTTATTGACCGGAGACATGTCTCGGTCATGTCTACATTGTTCTCGAACCCGTAGGGTCCGCACGCTTAAGGTTACGATGACAGTTATATTATGAGTTTATGCATTTTGATGTACCGAAGGAGTTCGGAGTCCCGGATGAGATCGGGGACATGACGAGGAGTCTCTAAATAGTCGAGACGTAAAGATCGATATATTGGACGACTATATTCGGACATCGGAAAGGTTCCGAGTGATTCGGGTATTTTTCGGAGTACCGGGTAGTTACGGGAGAAGTAATGGGCCTTGATGGGCTTTAGTGGGAAGAGGAAAAAGGCTGCTGCGCCCCCCCTCCCCTTTGGTCCGAATTGGACTAGGGAAAAGGGGGCCGGCCACCTCTCCTTCTCCTCCTATTCCTTCTCCCTTCCTCCCCTCTTGGTGGACTCCTACTAGGACTTGGAGTCCTAGTAGGACTCCCTATCCTGGCCGCACCTTTGCCTTGGCCGGCCTCCTCCTCCTCCATCCTTTATATACGGAGGCAGGGGCACCTCTAAACACACAAGTTGACACAAGTTGATCCACGTGATCGATTCCTTAGCCGTGTGCGGTGCCCCCTGCCACCATATTCCTCGATAATACTGTAGCGGAGTTTAGGCGAAGCCCTGCTGCTGTAGTTCATCAAGATCGTCACCACGCCGTCGTGCTGACGAAACTCTTCCCCGACACTTTGCTGGATCGGAGTCCGGGGATCGTCATCGAGCTGAACGTGTGCTCGAACTCGGAGGTGCCGTAGTTTCGGTGCTTGATCGGTTGGATCGTGAAGACGTACGACTACTTCCTCTACGTCGTGTCATTGCTTCCGCAGTCGGTCTGCGTTGGGTACGTAGACAACACTCTCCTCTCGTTGCTATGCATCACATGATCCTGTGTGCGCGTAGGAAATTTTTTTTGAAATTACTTCGAAACCCAACAGTGGTATCAGAGCCTAGGTTAATGATGTTGATGTTATATGCACGAGTAGAACACAAGTGAGTTGTGGACGATACAAGTCATACTGCCTACCAGCATGTCATATTTTGGTTCAGCGGCATTGTTGGACGAGACGACCCGGACCAACCTTACGCGTACGCTTACGCGAGACCGGTTCCCTCGACGTGCTTTGCACAGAGATGGCTTGCGGGCGACTGCCTCTCCAACTTTAGTTGAACCAAGTATGGCTACGCCCGGTCCTTGCGAAGGTTAAAACGGAGTCTATTTGACAAACTATCGTTGTGGTTTTTGATGCGTAGGTGAGATTGGTTCTTACTTAAGCCCGTAGCAGCCACGTAAAACATGCAACAACAAAGTAGAGGACGTCTAACTTGTTTTTGCAGGGTATGTTGTGATGTGATATGGTCAAGGCATGATGCTGAATTTTATTGTATGAGATGATCATGTTTTGTAACCAAGTTATCGGCAACTGGCAGGAGCCATATGGTTGTCGCTTTATTGTATGCAATGCAATCGCGATGTAATGCTTTACTTTATTACTAAACGGTAGTGATAGTCGTGGAAGCATAAGATTGGCGAGACGACAACGATGCTACGATGGAGATCAAGGTGTCGCGCCGGTGACGATGGTGATCATGACGGTGCTTCGGAGATGGAGATCACAAGCACAAGATGATGATGGCCATATCATATCACTTATATTGATTGCATGTGATGTTTATCTTTTTATGCATCTTATCTTGCTTTGATTGACGGTAGCATTATAAGATGATCTCTCACTAAATTATCAAGAAGTGTTCTCCCTGAGTATGCACCGTTGCAAAAGTTCTTCGTGCTGAGACACCACGTGATGATCGGGTGTGATAGGCTCTACGTTCAAATACAACGGGTGCAAAACAGTTGCGCACGCAGAATACTCAGGTTAAACTTGACGAGCCTAGCATATGCAGATATGGCCTCGGAACACGGAGACCGAAAGGTCGAGCGTGAATCATATAGTAGATATGATCAACATAATGATGTTCACCGATGAAACTACTCCATCTCACGTGATGATCGGATATGGTTTAGTTGATTTGGATCACGTGATCACTTAGAGGATTAGAGGGATGTCTATCTAAGTGGGAGTTCTTAAGTAATATGATTAAATTGAACTTAAATTTATCATGAACTTAGTCCTGGTAGTATTTTGCAAATCATGTTGTAGATCAATAGCTCGCGCTGTTGCTTCCCTGTGTTTATTTTGATATGTTCCTAGAGAAAATTGTGTTGGAAAAATGTTAGTAGCAATGTTGCGGATTTGATCTGTGATCTGAGGTTAAATCCTCATTGCTGCACAGAAGAATTATGTCCTTAATGCACCGCTAGGTGACAGACCTATTGCAGGAGCAAATGCAGACGTTATGAACGTTTGGCTAGCTCAATATGATGACTACTTGATAGTTTAAGTGCACCATGCTTAACGGCTTAGAATCGGGAATTCAAAGATGTTTTGAACATCATGGACCATATGAGATGTTCCAGTAATTGAAGTTAGTATTTCAAGCAAATACCCGAGTTGAAGAGATATGAAGTCTCCAACAAAGTTCTATAGCTAAAAGATGGAGGAGAATCGCTCAACTAGTGAGCATGTGCTCAGATTGTCTGGGTACTTCAATCGCTTGAATCAAGTGGGAGTTAATCTTCCAGATAAAATAGTGATTGACAGAATTCTCTAGTCACCATCACCAAGTTAGTAGAACTTCGTGATGAACTATAGTATGCAAAGGATGATGAAAATGATTCCCGAGCTCTTCGTGATGTTGAAATCAACGAAGGTAGAAATCAAGAAAGAGCATCAAGTGTTGATGGTTGACAAGATCACTATTTTCAAGAAAAGGGCAAAGGGAAAGAAAGGGAACTTCAAGTAGATTGACAAGCAAGTTGTCACTCCCACGAAGAAGCCCAAAGCTGAACCAAAGCCTGAAACTGAGTGCTTACACTGCAAAGGAAATGGTCACTGGAAGCGGAACTACCCTAAATATTTGGTGGATAAGAAGGATGGCAAAGTAAAAAAAAAGGGTATATTTGATATACAGGTGTTTGATGTGTGCTTTACTAGTGTTTATAGCAACCCCTCAGTATTTGATACTTGTTCAGTTACTCAAAACGGGAGTTGCAGAATAAACAGAGACTAGTTAAGGGTGAAGTGACGATGTATGTTGGAAGTGGTTCCAAGATTGATATGATCATCGTCGCACACTCCCTATACTTTCGGGATTAGTGTTGAACCTGAATAAGTGTTATTTGGTGTTTGCGTTGAGCATGAATATGATTTGATCATGTTCATTGTAATACGGTTATTCATTTAAGTAAGAGAATAAATTGTTGTTCTGTTTACATGAATGAAACCTTATATGGTTACACACCCAATGAAAATAGTTCGTTGGATCTCGATCATAGTGATACACATAATCATAATATTGAAACCAAAAGATGCAAAGTTAATAATGATAAGTGCAACTTGTTTGTAGCACTGCCGTTTAGGTCATATTGGTGTAAAGCGCATGAAGAAACTCCATACTGATGGGTTTTTTGAATCACTTGATTATGAATCAGTTGATGCTTGCGAACCATGCCTCTTAGGCAAGATGACTAAGACTCTGTTCTTCGGAACAATGGAGCGAGCAATAGATTTGTTGAAAATCATACATACTGATGTATGTAGTCCGATGAATATTGAGGCTCTCGACAGGTATCATTATTTTCTGATCTTCACAGATGATTTGAGCAGATATGAGTATATCTACTTGATGAAACATAAGTCTGAAACATTTGAAAAGTTCAAAGAATTTCAGAGTGAAGTGAAAAATCATCGTAACAAGAAAATAAAGTTTCTACGATCTGATCGTAGAGAAGAGTATTTGAGTTACGAGTTTGGCCTTCAGTTAAAAACAATGTGAAATAGTTTCACTACTTATGCCACCTAGAACACCACAATATAATGGTGTGTCTGAACGTCATAACCGTACTTTATTAGATATGGTGCGATCTATGATGTGTCTTACCGATCTACCACTATCGTTTTGGGGTTATGCATTAGAGACAGCTGCATTCACGTTAAATAGGGCACCATCAAAATCCGTTGAGACGACGCCTTATGAACTGTGGTTTAGCAAGAAACCAAAGTTGTCGTTTCTTAAATTTGGGGTTGCGATGCTTATATGAAAAAGTTTCATCCTGATAAGCTCAAACTCAAATCGGAGAAGTGCGTCTTCATAGGATATCCAAAGGAAACTATTGGATACACCTTCTATCACAGATCCGAAAGGCAAGACTTTTGTTGCTAAATTCGGAAACTTTCTGGAGAAGGAGTTTCTCTCGAAAGAAGTGAGTGGGAGGAAAGTAGAACTTGACGAGGTAACTGTACCTGCTCCCTTACTGGAAAGTAGTTCATCACAGAAAACTGTTTCAGTGACATCTACACCAGTCAGTGAGGAAGCCAATGATAATGATCATGAAACTTCAGATCAAGATACTACTGAACTTCGTAGATCAACCAGAGTAAGATCCGCACCAGAGTGGTACGGTAATCCTGTTCTGGAGGTCATGCTACTAGATCATGATGAACCTACGAACTATGAAGAAGCGATGGTGAGCCCAGATTCCGCAAAGTGGCTAGAAGCCATGAAATCTGAGATATGATCCATGTATGAGAACAAAGTGTAGACTTTGATTGACTTGCCCGATGATCGGTGAGTCATTAAGAATAAATGGATCTTCAAGAGGAAGACAGACGTTGATAGAAGTGTTACTATCTACAAAGCTAGACTTGTCGAAAAAGGTTTTTGACAAAGTTCAAGGTGTTGAATACGATGAGATTTTCTTGCTCGTATCGATGCTTAAAAGTCTGTCCGAATCATGTTAGCAATTGCCGCATTTTATGAAATCTGGCAAATGGATAAACAAAACTGCATTCCTTAATGGATTTATTAAAGAAAAGTTGTATATGATGCAACCAGAAGGTTTTGTCAATCCAAAGGGAGCTAACAAAGTGTGCAAGCTCCAGCGATCCATTTATGAACTGGTGTAAGCCTCTCAGAGTTGGAATAAACGTTTTGATAGTGTGATCAAAGCATTTGGTTTTATACAGACTTTTGGAGAAGCCTGTATTTACAAGAAAGTGAGTGGGAGCTCTGTAGCATTTCTGATATTATATGTGGATGACATATTATTGATTGGAAATGATATAGAATTTCTGGATAGCATAAAGGGATACTTGAATAAAAGTTTTTCAAGAAAAGACCTCAGTAAAAGCTACTTATATATTGAGAATCAAGATCTATATAGATAGATGAAGACGCTTGATAAGATTTTTTCAATGAATACATACCTTGATAAATTTTTGAAATAGTTCAAAATGGAACAATCAAAGAAGGAGTTCTTGCCTGTGTTGCAAGGTGTTAAGTTGAGTAAGACTCAAAGCCCGACCACGGCAGAAAATAGAAAGAGAATGAAAGTCATTCCCTATGCCTCAGTCATAGGTTCTATAAAGTATGCCATGCTGTATACCAGATCTATTGTATGCCATACTACTGAGTTTGGCAAGGGAGTACAATAGTGATCTAGGAGTAGATCACTGGAGAGCGGTCAAAATTGTCCTTAGTGGAATAAGGATATGTTTCTCGATTATGGAAAAAGGTTCGTCGTAAAAGGGTACGCCGATGCAAGTTTGACACTAATCTAGATGACTCTAAGTCTTGATCTAGATACATATTGAAAGTGGGAGCAATTAGCTAGAGTAGCTCCGTGCAGAGCATTGTAGACATAGAATTCGCAAAATACTTACGGATCTGTATATGACATACCCGTTGACTAAGATTCTCTCACGAGCAAAACATGATCACACCTTAGTACTCTTTGGGTGTTAATCACATAGCGATGTGAACTATGGGTGTTAATCACATGGTGATATGAACTATTGCTGTTAAATCACATGGCGATGTGAACTAGATTATTGACTCTAGTGCAAGTGGGAGACTGAAGGAAATATGCCCTAGAGGCAATAATAAAGTTATTATTTATTTCCTTATAATCATGATAAATGTTTATTATTCATGCTAGAATTGTATTTTCCGGAAACATAATACATGTGTGAATACATAGACAAACAGAGTGTCACTAGTATGCCTCTACTTGACTAGCTCGTTAATCAAAGATGGTTATGTTTCCTAACCATGAACAATGAGTTGTTATTTGATTAACGAGGTCACATCATTAGTAGAATGATCTGATTGACATGACCCATTCCATTAGCTTAGCACCTGATCGTTTAGTATGTTGCTATTGCTTTCTTCATGACTTATACATGTTCCTACGACTATGAGATTATGCAACTCCCGTTTACCGGAGGAACACTTTGGGTACTACCAAACGTCACAACGTAAATGGGTGATTATAAAGGAGTACTACAGGTGTCTCCAATGGTTGATGTTGGGTTGGCGTATTTCGAGATTAGGATTTGTCACTCCGATTGTCGGAGAGGTATCTCTGGGCCCTCTCGGTAATGCACATCACATAAGCCTTGCAAGCACTGCAACTAATATGTTAGTTGTGAGATGATGTATTACGGAACGAGTAAAGAGACTTGCCGGTAACGAGATTGAACTAGGTATTGGATACCGACGATCAAATCTCGGGCAAGTAACATACCGATGACAAAGGGAACAACGTATGTTGTTATGCGGTCTGACCGATAAAGATCTTCGTAGAATATGTAGGAGCCAATATGGGCATCCAGGTCCCGCTATTGGTTATTGACCGGAGACATGTCTCGGTCATGTCTACATTGTTCTCGAACCCGTAGGGTCCGCACGCTTAAGGTTACGATGACAGTTATATTATGAGTTTATGCATTTTGATGTACCGAAGGAGATCGGAGTCCCGGATGAGATCGGGGACATGACGAGGAGTCTCGAAATGGTCGAGACGTAAAGATCGATATATTGGACGACTATATTCGGACATCGGAAAGGTTCCGAGTGATTCGGGTATTTTTCGGAGTACCGGGTAGTTACGGGAGAAGTAATGGGCCTTGATGGGCTTTAGTGGGAAGAGGAAAAAGGCTGCTGCGCCCCCCCTCCCCTTTGGTCCGAATTGGACTAGGGAAAAGGGGGCCGGCCACCTCTCCTTCTCCGCCTATTCCTTCTCCCTTCCTCCCCTCTTGGTGGACTCCTACTAGGACTTGGAGTCCTAGTAGGACTCCCTATCCTGGCCGCACCTTTGCCTTGGCCGGCCTCCTCCTCCTCCATCCTTTATATACGGAGGCAGGGGCACCTCTAAACACACAAGTTGACACAAGTTGATCCACGTGATCGATTCCTTAGCCGTGTGCGGTGCCCCCTGCCACCATATTCCTCGATAATACTGTAGCGGAGTTTAGGCGAAGCCCTGCTGCTGTAGTTCATCAAGATCGTCACCACGCCGTCGTGCTGACGAAACTCTTCCCCGACACTTTGCTGGATCGGAGTCCGGGGATCGTCATCGAGCTGAACGTGTGCTCGAACTCGGAGGTGCCGTAGTTTCGGTGCTTGATCGGTTGGATCGTGAAGACGTACGACTACTTCCTCTACGTCGTGTCATTGCTTCCGCAGTCGGTCTGCGTTGGGTACGTAGACAACACTCTCCTCTCGTTGCTATGCATCACATGATCCTGTGTGCGCGTAGGAAATTTTTTTTGAAATTACTTCGAAACCCAACAGTAGCATCATGGTGCATGAGTGCACCGTAAAAGTTCATACTAAAGTGCTGTTATTCCTCCCTAAGGTCATGCCGTCAAGAACTGTAAATTTCTTTGGAAAAAAAGATAGAGCTACAATGCTATTTTTTGATAAAATCGGACTGCCCTAGATGGAATTCTAGGAGCTTTACTACATTGTAGTTGATCCGGATATCTTGGTAGCCAAGGCCCTACGCACTCCCCCACCTTCGATCACTTTTCGTCGCAAGCTTTCTCCCGCCGAAAGTAACCGTTGGACCATGTTGTGTGAGAGGCTTGGTTGTGTTAGCCTCTCTAATGACACATACACGGTCTCATGGCGCCTCACAACTTCTCGCCAAATCGGCAAACTGATGTACGCCCAATTTATGAAGGGTCCTTCGCTGGACGTGGCTAGGGTCCTTTGGAAAGCTAGCTTTGTTGCCTATCAAAATTTTCTTGTGGCCAATGTTTAGAATATACTTCTGACCTCTAACAATGTAGCCAATCGTAACAGGCACTCTGATGGGAATTGCGTGATTTGTGCTATTCTAGAAGATGCTGACCAGACGGCCTTCAGATGCAATTAGCCCGCTTCATGCGGAGTGCCGTTAGGGAAGCCGCGGGCACGAGCTGGAACGCTTCGTCGAGTGCTGAGCTTCTTACGATCATCGTCTCAGCTCTGTGTGGGTCGATTCCGGGCACGATATGACATTGTGTTGGGGCATTTCTGTGGGCTCTTTGGCATATCCGCAACAAAATTACTATCAAGGCCATTTTCCTGGCTCACCCGGTCCTTTCAAATGCATTCTCTTCTTTTAGCAATGGGCATCATTGGGGAAGAATGGGGACACTGAGGACATGCAGCGGGCACTGAACAAGCTACACCACATCCATAGCATCGCCGGTACTCCGTTCAGAGCCTGCGTGCTCTTGTTGGGCGTTCCTAGTCTTGTAATCCTCTAGAATTATCTTTAACTTGATTGAACTCCCTTGGTATGTTTTAGGTTTGTGTTGGGCTTCATGTACTTTGCTTATTTTGGGCTTTATTAATTGAATCCGGACACTGTTTGCGTTTTCGTTCTAAAAAAATGTTACTTGGATGTAAAAGAAATTTTCTCTATTTTTGGTTAATAATTATATCTTCTGTTTTCTCTACCAGCTTAGAACATGAAATTTCCAATAAGAAATTCAAACTCATGAGGAATTGCATGGTGTCACATTGCATGTTATGCACACCTCTTCAAAACTAATCACACCAGTGCTCATCATCGGAAAGATCTGCGTTAATTAAGGGCCTATTCAATCCATAATATTAAAAAAAGTATGAAAATGAAAAAAAAGCAAAATTTTAAGATGTGCAAATGATTCCTACTAAATGGTCGAATTCACACTGAATTATAGATTATTTGATTATAACATATGAAAAAAATATTTTCAATACATACTACTCAACGAACAAAGAAAATATTAGGAAGAAAATGTATAGGACTCAATCCTACAAAACCAGCAGACCCATATAGCAAAAATCCCTAATTATTCTGATCTTAAAATTTCATTATGAAATCTTTCGACTCGTAGAGGTCCTAAGTACATACTCCTATGTATTATTGTTGGAGCTGATGCATATATTTTCTGATCTCCCTCATGGAAGTATTGAACTTTTCATATTTTTCTAATATTTCAAGGACCAAAGATTTTATGATGGAATACTAAGATGAAGAAGATTGAAGTATTGAAAAGAAAATATTAAAATAATTATGAAGCTATTAAATTAAAATAACTTAAAATTATCTATGAACACTCACGAAAAATACGGAAAGTGAACAAATTCGGTTACACTCTATATTTAACCTTATGTGGATTATGAGTGCCCCTTCATGTGTGAGCGATTTTATTTTCTGTATTAGGTTTGTGATTTTCTTCTTTGCTTTTTTTCTTTTTTGGCAGTTCTTTTTTTTTTTGCAAAAGAAGTACAGAAGACTTGCATCATGTTGATTATATATTTATTGAAAAAGTGTGATGTGTACAAGCTATCTTACACGCCCAAAGGCCAGGAAGATATAAACTTCACAGGTTGATTTCTAATTTTCTTTTTTCCTGCTTACTAAGCTTTCCTCGTTAGCGAAAACCACCATCCAGTTTGTTCTTAGACACCAAATATAGAGTTGGGCGGATAATTGAAGGATAAACGTGTTTTCAGAATTTTTGGTTACTATCATAACTAATGCTCCCCATGCCATTCAGCTTATGGGAAAATAATGAATGCCTACCAACCTTTTCTGCTTGCATTAATAATGCTTTTAGGCCATAGCCCTTTATATACACCACTGCATCTTCCTCCAGCAGATTACAACCTTTGCATGTCCATTTTATATCTTATAAGATGTTGATAGAACTTTTCTTAGTGTTGGTAGCACTAGCTTCGAAAATCAAATGGGTGACGGTCACAAATACATATTGAGTAGAGAATGAGAGAAGAAACAACAGAATGTTAGAACCAGTGGGAACAGAAGACATCGGGAGCAGCGTTGGAGACACGGGACAAAGAGTCCGAAGGCAAATATGTATTTGTCGATCTTCACGAGAGTACAATGTTAGGTGGCTAAAACCTTGCCATTTGAAGAAAGCTCGTTGAGGTACCCTGCTACATGGTAATTTGGATTGATCATCAGAGTGGTAATCTGAAAAACAGATAATGGATGTTTATCATATCCTAATTTTTTTTCTTTAATCTAGAAAAAAATAGATTTCAAAATGGAGAGCTGAAACAGATGTTTTAAACTCATGGCTCGCAACATGACTTGTTGAATCTTCATGGATCCAATCACTGTTTGTATGTTTACATATTGGATCTTTTTGGGTTTGTGTGTCTAAGGGTTCCTGAGTCACACTCCCCCAAGTAGGCATTCTGCGGTTGTGGATCTGGAATATTTATCTCATAATTTTTTTAGGGCAATTTATACGTCATAACTACATGATTCATTAGGGCGAGTGGGCGTGTAGGTGATTCAGTCGCGACGAGCGGACGAGCGATCGGATTGCGATAATGAGCCGGCGACCTAGTTGCACTATAGGGTCTATTTGGCGCAAAAGGCGCTAACGTGGAGCTCCCACCAGGGCATGCAACTCACACCTAGCAGCGAACGCTCTTTGAAGTAGGATTGCTCATGTAAAGGTTCTCTCAACCGGGTTTGTGAAAATTTCAGAACCTTCCTGTTGGGTTTTTTCCTCTTCTGGTTTTTTGTCAAGGTTTTTACTGGTATATTTCTTATTTTCCTGTTTTCATTTTCCTTTTTATTTTTGAAATTCATTTACATTTTTAAATTCATGAAAAAAAATTCAAGTTCATGAACATTTTTTCAAAGGATAAATATATTAAAATTTATGTTTTTTAAAATTCGTGAACTTTTCTCTTCATGAACCTTTCCAATTCATATTTTGTTTCAAACTTATGAACATTTTTTAGTTCATGAACATTTTTCGAATTTCCGAATTTTTAAAAGTACTGAAGTATTTTCAAATTCACGGACTTATTTAAATCCATGAATATTTATTCGAAGTACAAATATACAATCTATAAAGAACCAGAGAGTCGTTTTGTTTTCTTCTAAACCAGTAGCTGCTAGTTTTTGCTGAAACTGCAGCGAGCGAGCCGGGCCATCGGCCCAGCTGTGCGCGCGCGGAAGGCCCTAACGAGGACCTCCCTTAGATTGATGTAAAAAAAAGATTCTCAAAAAAAAGATTGATGTTAAAAAAAGAAAAAGAAAGAAAAAGGAGCTCCCTTCTAAACATCGCTCCAGCAACCCGTCAAAAAAAAAAACATCGCTCCAGCACGCAGGGCAGGGCATGCTCGCGCCGCATCTCGCCCTTGTGCTCCCGTGCGACTGCTGCCTCCGTTGCGCCGCCCAAGTCGAGGAGCGCCGGGACCGATTCGCGCTCCCTCCCCTCGGCCTCGGCAGTCAGCTGCCGCCTCCGGCCCCTGCCTCCGCTGCGCCGCCAAAGCCGAGGAGCGCCCACTCCGACTCCTCGCTCAGCTACTCTGCGCACCGCTGCTGCTGCTCGCCTCGCCGACTCGTAATTTCCTGGACTGTGAGTGAGACACTAGGTAATTTCTGAACTTGTGCATTTTTTATTTTTTGCGGGAATTCTGAATCTGTGCATTGAAGCTAGATTCAGTTGAAATACAGATGCATATGTATTGAATTGAACTCGAATCGATGCGTTTTGTTACCACTTATCAATTTCATTTCATGCTGTAGAAATAGAAGATGAAGAGGATTTTTTTTGTCGGTGCCCGCAGCGGGAGTGTCTACACTCTATTGCTTCAACTCAGTGGAGTCAGGGAGTGTATTTGCAAGTATTGATGATAATGATATTTGATATCGTTTTCAGTCCTATAGGTCTCGTTGTAGTGGTAAGTTTTCAGATTTGTATCAATGATAATTACTTCACTTGATGCTTATGCCTTTTCTTATGAAATTATACCGTTGATGTCTTGAAGGTGTTGGTTCTTCTTCTACAGTTGATCAGGTCATGGGACACACAGATGAAGCAAACAATTGTTTCGGTACACTTTTGTATCTCCGTTTTTTTATTTGTAGAATTTGTCATGTTTTTATATTTTGTTGGATGTTAAGCATTGAGTTTAAGTTCTAGATTTATTGTGCAATTGGGCCATATTCTGTATGTGTTTTTGCATGCGGTATTTTTTGTACTCCCTCCGTTCCTAAATATTTGTCTTTCTAAAAATTTCAACAAGTGACTACATACGAAGCAAAATGAGTGAATCCACACTCTAAAATATGTCTATATAGATCCGTATGTGGTAGTCCATTGGAAGTCTCTAAAAAGATAAATATTAGAAACGGAGGGAGTAGTAGTTATGAGGTGGTTTTGGGGTAGTTATAGGCGCTGCTGATTCATGTGCTCACAATGTCTAAAGTCGCCTAAGGTTGACTTAAGGTGCCTTACGGACGACCTTATGGCCACATTGGTGACGCCCTTACAGTCGATCTCCTCAACGTGTAAATTAGTCTAAGGTCCACCTTTTGAGAGTTATGGCCGACGTACATTGCAGACGCCCTAATGGGATATAAGCTGGTGTAAAACTGAAAACTAGCACATGCTAAATTGCTAATAATAACAGTAAAAAAATAGTCCATCTTTACGGTAGCAGATCAATGATTACCTGAACAATCAAATTCCAATTGCTTACCTGTAGCAATTTGCAGGCTAGATTAAGTCTGTCAATCTGAATTCCACTAGAAGAAACGCACCAGGAGGCCTCCATTTGATAATGAGCATTTCCAAGAGCGTGAATGAGCTCACCGGCCGGCAATAAAGTATGCCATGGCGGTGAAGATATAGGAAATAACCAGTTGACTTGAATTGGCTCGCAGTTAATCAATAAGAGGATGCAAATGGAATATTTATTTGTTCTTTTGAAGAAATAGCACGATCAGCTATATAAATATTTACAGCTAGCTAGTAGCTAGTAACTAGTAGCAAAAAGTTGATCTGCATTGCTATACAAATATCTAGAAGTAGCAAATAGCCAACCAGCTAGGACTGATCAGCTTAAACTATAGTACTCCTATTGTACAATCTTTGAGGGTAAAGCCAAAATAATCTATGATCGAAATGACTAATTATAGTCTCTGATCAAAAGGTGCAACGGAAGAAACACCAATGTGCTAAGAACATTCAAAACCACAAGCAGGGATGACGATTTCAGTGTGCAGGTAATCAAGATTACTGGGTCCTTCATCTGCAGAGAACACCTTGATTGCATCCTGCATCGTTGGACGGTGTAATGGGTCAGGTTCTATGCACCGAACAGCGATGGAAATCACTTTGAATATTTCATTTGCAATCTCAGCTTTAGGCAATGGGAGCCGGGTGTCCAGCAAATACTTGGGTATTGTACTTTTCTTGTCCATGGACGAGAGGGACGAAAGAAAATCACCCGGATGATGTCCCATGAACAACTCGAGCACAAGCACTCCAAAACTATAGATGTCGCACTTCTCCGTCACCCTTGTTGTGTATGCAAGCTCTGCCAAGCCAACAATGAAGAGTTAATTTTAATAACCTTTTTGTATGTATGTACTGAAAAAAGCGGGGTGAAGGGATAATAAGACTTGTTCCCTGTCACACTAAAGTAAGAAGGCGTGGCTCAAACCCGGGCTGGCTAGTCCACCAACCATGGTACTAACCATTTGCATCCGGGAGAGTTCTCGTATGTAGATTGTAGAGACCAGAGACAAACATAGTATGGTCGATAAAAAGATATGTAATATACTGGTTTTTGACTGTATAATTGGTTTCATTTACACAAACCAATAAGTAATACTCTACTTCCTGACACATTTATGAAGATCTACGCTAATCATTTCATTATTGATCTGAAAATATATATAACGCTATGCAAGACATCCATCGAAGTGACAAAAATAAACGTACAACACGTTGATTTAACCGACATAGATATATATATATATTATTGTACCTGGTGCAAGATATCCTTTTGTCCCGGCAAGCCTTGTGCAGTTTGACCCATCCACATCTAATATTTTGGCAATACCAAAATCAGAGATGCATGCTCTAAATTCCAGATCAAGCAAAATGTTGTTACTTGTTATATCTCTATGGACTATCGGCGCAAAGCAATCATGATGCATGTAAGACAAAGCATGGGCCACATCCTGAACAATATTTAACCTCCTTGTCCAGTCCAACTCTATTGCAGTTTCCTTGGTCCTTAAAGATGCTGCTAAGCTTCCTCTTTCCATGTATTCATACAAAAGAAATCTTCCTTGAGTAGCAGAACAGTAGCCAAATAACTTCACAATATTGCGATGCCGAATATGCATCAAGGCATCTATTTCACGATTAAATAGCTCATCCTCTTCTATTGTATGAATCTTCTTTACTGCAAATATCTTGCATGTTGGTAACTGAGCTCTATATACTGATCCACTACTTCCAAATCCAATGCAGTGAGCGTCACTAAAATTTTCTGTGGTGTCAACAATTTGCCTGTACATATCTCCTCCATGAAAGTTCCAGATGGCGAACAGCTTTGTCTGTTGCAACTCATTTGCGCATTCCACCTTGGGTTTCCTCCGTTTACATTGCAAAGTTAATAGTGCCGTGATAAACAGAAAAGATACAACAACAGGTATTATAGCTAGTAAAATAGCTCTGGGCTTCTTTTTTCGTCCACCACTTTCAGTAAGGTCACAAGGGGGCAAACCTCTCACTACACCACACAATTGCTTATTCTGCATGAACCATTCGATTGGAGCTTCTTCAAACAACCTACTCTGTGGCACTGACCCTTCCAATTTGTTGAATGACACATCAATGGATAGGAGGCTGAACATGCGCTGAAATGATGGTGGGATGCTACCTTTCAATGCATTGTGTGAAAGATTCAAAACTTCGAGCATGCTCAAACCACTCAGCTGACTCGGAATGACACTAGCAAATGAATTATCACTTAGATCCAACAATTCTTGTAGGTTTACCAGCATTCCTAGTTCGATTGGAATGCTGCCATTGAGGCGATTATGATTTATGGCTCAAATTCAGGAAGTGAAGCTTGAGACAATGTTCAATTGACCCTTGTATCATCCCACTTAGGTTGTTTGATGATAAATCCAAGTACTCCAAATTATTTAGCGATCCAATATCTTTAGGTATACTTCCTTGGAGCAGGTTATTACTGAGGCTCAAGTTGAACAGCACCGTTAAATTGCCAATCCCCAGTGGAATCTGCCCTTCAAGTTTATTTGCTGAAACATCAAGTATCCCCAACTGAGATAACTGCCCTATGCTTGGTGGTATGACTCCAGTAATGTTGTTGTTTGAAGCACGTAGCATCGTAAGTTTGTAACACTCACCCCAGCGATGAGATAATTGACCAAATAGTTTGTTTGAACTGATATCAACATAGACAAGATTAGGGTGAAGCCCCATCTCGGAGATATCTCCTTGAAGCTGATTTCCTTCAAGACGAAGTTTGACTAGGCTTTTGCAACTTAGCAAGCTTGTTGGCAAGGGTCCAACCAAGTTGTTGCCATTAGCGGTAAGAAACTGTAGTCGGCCTCCCGCGCAAAGACCCGATGGCAATGCACCAGATAGATTGTTCAAAGAGACTCCAAACATTTCCAGATTCATCAACTCACCAATTTCTTGAGGAATGTGTCCAGAAAATTGGTTGAAATTAAGGTTTAAGAAGGCAAGCTTAGTCAAATTGCCTAAACTGTTTGGGATAGGACCTGTTAGGTTGTTCAAACTGAGCTGAAAGTCCTCTAAATTCACCATATAACCTAGTTCCCAAGGAATTTTTCCAGAAAGTTGGTTCTGGCCAAGGTACAAGATCTTGAGTTTGGTCAAATTACACAAATTTCTTGGAAAGTAACCTGTTAGTGTGTTGTAGCTAAGCCGCAAGTCCTCTATGTGCACCAAATATCCCAAAACCAGTGGAATTTGTCCAGAAAGTTGGTTACGGTGAAGGTGCAAGGTAGTAAGTTTGGTCAAATTCCATAAATTGCTTGGAACGGAACCAGATAGTGTGTTGTTATTGAGCCTCAAGTCCTCTAAAATCACTAAATAACCTAGTTCTCGAGGAATGTGTCCAGAAAGTTGGTTATGGTAAAGGTACAAGGTAGTGAATTTGGTCAGGTTACCTATATTGCTTGGGATTGAACCTGAAAAGTTGTTTTGGCTTATGTCTAAGTGTTGTAGGTTGAAAATTTTCACTATATCTTTGGGAATGGGACCACTTAAGTTGTTACGGGATAATGATAGCATATTTATGTTTTCTAAGTTTACTTTTGCAGTAGGCTGAGATGAAAAATTATTCATAGGATTTTGATGGATGAGTTAGCTGGACTGAAGGAAACTGGTCCGGAAAGGTCATTGCTGGACAAATCTAATTTAAGCAAATGCTTAAGGTGATCTATTTCACAAGGGATAGGACCAACTAAGTAATTGTTTGACAAGTTCAGGCTCACAAGATTACCCATCTCGCCTATTTGCCTTGGTATTTCACCGGAGACTTGGTTGTCATGGAGCATTAGGAGACGCAGTTTCGTGAGATTTGCTAAAACAGGTGGTATTGAACCTCTTATCTGATTGTCATGCAGGAGGAGAGCATGGAGTTCTTTGAGGAGCTTAATATTCACAGGGATGCTCCCAGCAAGCTCGTTGTGCGAGAGCTCAAGGGCCACCAAGGTCCTCAAAGCCGAGAAGTCAAGAGACTCAAGTGTCCCTCTCAGCCGTATCCCCGGCAGGGAGATGGCGGCGATCACCGGCCGGCGTCCATCACACCGGATGCCTTGCCAACGGCAAGGTGCTGAGATGTTTCTCCAGGATCGCAGGGCGTCTTGGCTTTGCTGACTGAGGCTGGCTTTCCAGGCAAGAAGTGCCCCTGCTTGTTGTTCAAGTGATGGCAGCGCTCCAGCGGCTGAGACGAGTGCGGTGGTGCACATCATCAGTATGGTGAGAGAGTCAAGTATTTTGGAAGCCAAGGGCGCCATGGCGAGGATAGGAATTGATTCTGCTTCTGCGTCTGTTGGAGGGTTCACCTTAAATCATTGCACCAAATATTGCCGCTGCCTCGTTCCCTGCAGGTAGTCTAATGGTTTGTATGACTGATTAACCACCCCTCCCTCTCTGTCCCTCTCGTTCCTTTATTAATCTTCATGATAAGATTTGACCCGCTCTCTGATACATTTTTCTTTTCTTTTTTTGACATAGATTATGACGCCTGTTCTTTCAAAGTCAAAAGTTACAGAACCCAAACATGTACGCACCCAGAAAAGGAAACCAGAAAGAAGGTGCCACAACACAAACTGCAGAAAGGACCTCAATAAAAGAAAGAAGATTACAAGCACGCCCTCTAGAGGACCTGGTGCAAAGAAGACCATCGCCGTCGGAGAAGAGAGGGACATGACGCTGCTCACCCAGGTTCGGAGGAACACCATTGCAGACGGCACTACTTTCTGAGTCGATTAAACGGTCCACCGCAAGCGGCAGAATTGAGGCAATGTGGCTCGTCGGTTGGGTACTTTCCTTATGTCCACTGTTCTGTCGTCTTGACAGTGGCGAAGCTACATGTAGTCTGTGATGTCGAGCGACATCACAGAAATGTGCTTAGAAGTTGACCCCGGGTATGTTTAAGTGTATATGTTTACATACATGTGCAGTTTTGAGCTGTTAACACCACTGGCTTCAATTGCTAGCGCTACCACCGCCGTCTTCACTGCTGGTGAAGAAGAAAACCGGGCCTGGCTGCTATGAAGTAACTGTACGCCTGGTACGCTCAGCTTATGTTGCATTTTGTGGAATTTGTCTTCCTATTTGGCAAATGGGGAGAGCGGTGGAGGCCATTAATGGACAAGTGGTTACTGGTCACGTCACCCCATTCATTGGTGATTATTAATGGACAAGTGGTTACTGGTCACGTCGCCCCACTCATTGGTGATTAATCAGAACATGACATGCTTCTAAATTATGACATGCTTCTAAATTATGAACGCTGCTTCAAACCCAGCTGTGGCATGAGGAGGAAGCTGAAACTTCCCTCCCACGCTGGCGGCTAGGTATGGAGCAAGCTTCATATTGGGGCTCCCCAGCCTCCAAATATGAAGGCTATGAGGTTGTTTATGGAGCGAGTTTCATAAATTATGCTGTTGACACCCATATGGTGACTATGCTATAGTGTCATTTTGGTTTAAAATCATCATATTAACAATTATTATGGCGATCGGGGACATATGACGACTCTGCTAAAGTTGCCCTTAGCCCATACAAAAGATGAGGGTAGCTCACTCGGATGAGAGCATCTGAGTTGAACCCTTCGAGGACACAAATTAGGATTCATATTTATAATGTCCTCTTTGAAATATCATTTACTAGCCTATCCATTATAAGTTTCTAGTTCATGTGCATTCGACCGGCAAAATAATTGAATGTTCACCAACCGTCGCTCATGTGAATGATGCTTTCCTTGTATATATATGCCACTCCATGGACCATTGCCGTTCTGTTCATTTTAACATTTTGGTAGCACTAGCCTAATACACTAGATATATGGTGATCAAATTGAGTGTAGAATGAGAGAAGAATTAGAAGATGTCACAGCATGTGCATGGGAAGGAGAGACATCCGGAATAGCCAGGAGAGTAATATCTCTAGGTTTGTCAGAGACCAAGGGCGATGCTTGACCATTAAGCTAAATTGTATGTGTCGATTTCAACATTTCACCACCGTTAGAGCCCGCCTTAGGAGCTGTAGTCGCCATGTAGCTCCCTCTTATCGCCTGGCACTGACGGTCCGCTTGATTAACCATGAGCACATTCGCTTCTCCTTGACGTTAGTGAATCCTCGCAGTCATGGCGGCTAGCTGCCGCGCCAACATCTTCTTCACAAGGGCAGCCCGCACTGCTACGTCTCATTGCCCGCCATAGCCACAGGTATGTTGAGCTTGTGCTGATTCTCTTCCGTGCCCTCAAGAACCTCTCTTTTGTGAGATCTGCTAAAACAGGTGGAATTGAACCTCTTATCTGATTGTCATCTAGGAGGAGAGTACGGAGTTCTTCGAGGAGGTTAATATTCACTGGGATGCTCTGAGGAAGGTTATCGTGCGAGAGCTCAAGGGCTACCAAGGTCCACAAAGCGGCGGCATGTCGCTGACATGTTTCCCCAGGATTGCTGGCTTTCCAAGCAAGAAGTGCCCCTGCTTGTTGTTCCAGTGATGGCAGAGCTGCCGCTGCGGCGGCTGAGACGAGTGCGGTGGTAGACATCATCACATTATGGTGAGGAAGGCAAAAGTATTTTGGAAGACGCCATGTCTAGGATAAGAACTGGTTTTGCTTCTGTGTCTCTTGGAGAGTTCATCTTCAATCATGGCAACAAACTTTTGCCGCTGTCTCGTTCCCTGTAGGCATGATAGTCTAAAGGTTTGTACGACTGATTAATTACCCCTCCCTTTCTATCTCTTTCGTTCCTTAATTAATCTTCTTGCTGGTGAAGAAATGACCCCTTTCTCTGATGCATTTTTTCTCCTAGTAGCTGAATGTGTACCATTTTTGTTGAGAGATTATTTATGGTTCATCCAAAGTCAAAGTTACAGAACCCACACATGTACGCACCCAGAAGAAGAAACAAGAAAGGCAGGTGCTACAGCACAGTGCAGAAAGGACCTCAAATTGTAGCTGTACGCTAGATAGGTGGTGATGAGACTAGAGCTCGTGCACCAAAGTGACTTTTTGGTGATGAGATGATCAAATCAAGGGGAGGGTGATAGAAGCATCAGACAGATGTTATAACATACTCCCTTCGTCCGGAAATACTTGTCATCAAAATAGATAAAAGATGATGTATCTAGACGTATTTTAGTTACGAGATACATCACCTTTTGTCCATTTTAATGACAAGTATTTTCGGACGGAGGGAGTATTACATATACGTGAGAACGAGACACATCCGGAAAAGCCAGGAGATTAATATCTTCAGGTGGGTCAGAGACCAATGGCGACGTTTGACCACTAGGCTAGGCTAAATTGTATGGTTCTCTTTCAATATTTTATCACTGTTAAAGGCCACCATTGTAGCTGTAGTCGACATGCATGCCAACATCTTCTTCGCAAGGGAATCTCGCACTGCTACGTCTCATGGCTCGCTTTTGTTGATTCTTTTCCGTGGTAAGAACGAAGGCTTTGGTTACCGAATGAGGCAATTTTACCGAGGGGGACTCGTAAATGTGGTTACCACGGTTACCGAGAAATACCGAGAATATTTCAAACAAAATTTATAGTTGAATTTTAAATTTAAATAAGTGAATGAACGAACACTCGAACTAGAGACCTCACAAAACAGGAACTAGGTTGCTACCAACACGTCAGAACCAACTCTCATGGCATTAATTAGATCCTACGTATTTTACTATAAATCGAGCATTTTAATTCAAAAAATTCAAAAAAATGGTATTTTTTGCTCGGTATGGGGATTTACCGAGGGGCACAGAAATACGCGGTAATCATGGGAAATCTCAAAATTTCGACCGGTAACCAAAACCTTGGTAAGAACCTCTCAGTGGCCTTCACAGAGGCGGACCTACATAGACACCAAATTTTCAAACTTCACTAGATTCACTGAAAAATACATAAGTTATTCATATTTAGAGAAGAGTGTCCCCACTCTATTTTGATTATGGCTCCATCCCTGCGCGCACTAACTTTTATCTTTAACGGCAAGAAAAATATGTAGCAATATGGCTAACTGCCTAGCTTAATACTCCCTCCTTCCCAATATCTTAACCGTCGTACCTATTACAAGTTTCCTGTTCATGTGCTTTAGGCTGCCACAAAAGAATTGAATGGTCACCAACCGTCACTCATGTGAATGATGCTTTCCTTGTATATATATGCCACCACTATGGGAAACAGCTAAATTGCCGTCAGGGGGCGTCTTTGCCGTCAGCTTTTCTTCGGGCAAGACGGCAAAGAAAGGTTTGCCGTTATCCCCAGACGGCAAAGAAAAACTAACGGCAAAATATACTTTGACGTCTGCGAAAAAAAAACCGGCAAAGAGCGCACTTTGCCATCTGTGAAACAAATCACAAACGGCAAAGAATCTTTGCCGTCAGTTTTTGTTCTCGCAGACGGCAAAGATTCTTTGCCGTCTGTGTTTTTAACAACAGACGGCAAACTGAGCTCTTTCCCGTCTGCATTTTTTTTACAGATGGCAAAGAAGAAACACAAGACGCGGATTGATCACATGGATCGATGACATAGCACAATCTACTCCACTCATCCCCAGCTCCCCACAGCGCCCCATCCCACGCCCCACGCGCCCTCACCCCATGCCCCACGCGCCCCCACCACTATCTCTCTCTCCCTTATCCTCCCGCTACCCACCCTCACCACGATCTCTCCCCCTTCTCTCTCGTACCTCTCTCTGCTCTCGATCCACAACCGGCGCCCGACACAACCTCGTCCGCCGGCCCCCACCTAGCCCACCGGCTCCGGCCCCTTCCTCTCAGCCCCCCTCGCCGCCCGACACCACCTCGTTCGTCGGCCCCCACCTAGCCCACCAGCTCCGGCCCCTTCCTCTCAGCCCCCCTCGCCGCCCGACACCACCTCGTCCGCCGGCCCCCACCTAGCCCACCGGCTCCGGGCCCTTCCTCTCAGCCCCCCTCGCCGCCGGCCCCTGCCGGCTTCCACGCCCCGTCCGCCGTCGCGCGCCGTCCGCCTCTGCTGCGCCACCGGAGCCCGCCTCCGTCTCCTCCGCGCCACCGGAGGCCACTCCGCCTCCTCCGCGCCACCGGAG
The DNA here is from genome assembly GCF_018294505.1 of Triticum aestivum. Lineage (NCBI taxonomy): Eukaryota > Viridiplantae > Streptophyta > Magnoliopsida > Poales > Poaceae > Triticum > Triticum aestivum. The sequence goes on from NC_057807.1 coordinate 600,642,094, forward strand.
GCCACTCCGCCTCCTCCACGCCACCGGAGCCCGCCGCCGTCTCCTCTGCGCCACCGGAGGCCACTCCGCCTCCTCCGCGCCACCTGAGCCCGCCTCCGCCGGTGCCACCGGCCGCGCACCGCCCGCCAGCCTTCGCCCGCGCAACCGACCGCGCGCCGCCCGTCTTCGCCTGCGTCCGCCTGCTGCCCCCCCCCCTCCGCCCCCGCCACCGGCCGGCGCCGACGCCGGAGCCACCAGATCGAGCGCGTCCCGCAGTGGCCTACACAAGAGAGTGACGGAGCAAGAAGCGGTTGTTCGTCTCCACCAAATTTGAGGCCGCGGTGGATCGAGAAGATATTTGTGTAATATTGTTGTGTATTGTGATGTAGACATGTGGTAGTTCGTATTGTATAATGTGTATTGTGTATGATGTATATCTTGTGGGTTTTTTTCAATCTGGAAATATCGACTATGTGTATTGTATACGAAGATTGGTAGTGGGGTTTGCTTGACCGCGTTGACCAGTCCGTGTAATATTTGCTTGCTGATCTCACCTGTGCACTGTGGGTTCATTTTTTATTTGATTAAAGAAAATACTTCTATGCTGTCTGTGATGTTTGAGGTTGACAGCAAAGATGGCGTTTGGCTGATGGCAAACATGCTTTTCTTTGCCGTCTGTAATTTATTTGGTTGACGGCAAATATGATGTTTGGCTGACGGCAAAGTCTTTGCCGTCATCCCGATTAAAAGCTGACGGCAAAGTATTCTTTGCCGATTAGACTTTGCCGTCTGACTTTGTCGTCTGCTTCCTGACGGCAAAATCTTTGCCGTCTGGATTTAGGTCTTTGCCGTCTGTAATCCACAGACAAAATAACTGTTTCCTGTAGTGCACTCCATGGACCATTGTCGTTCTATTCATTTTAACATTTTGGTAGCACTAGCCTAATACACTAGATACATGGTGATGATACAATCAAATTGAGTATAAAATGAGAGAAGAATTAGAAGATGTCACAACATGTGCGTGGGAACGAGAGACATCCGGAATAGCCAGAAGGGTAATATCTTTAGGTTGGTCAGAGACAAGTAATGCTACATCTGCGTAATGATAATTACGTGATTAACGTAATCAGCAACTTGGGGAGTTCTGATTGGAGATTGGGGGAGGCTGGGGCCACCCTGCTCAAATTCAGGGGCGTGAGAGAGGGTTAGTTTGGTAGTTTACATAAAACTGTCCGTAGATGTACGCAGGTTTAGCATTATTGGTCAGAGACCAAGGGCGATGCTTGACCATTAAGCTAAATAGTATGTTTGGCTTTCAATATTTCACCACCGTTTGAGCCTGCCTTTGGAGCTGTAGTCGCCATGTAGCCCCCTCTTATCCCCTGGCACCGACGGTCCGCTTCATTCAACATGGATTCGTGCGCTTCTCCTTGATGTGTGAGTGCATACTCATGGTCATGCCAGCTAATTGGTGCGCCAATATATTCTTCACAAGAGCAGCCCGCACTGCTACGTCTCATTACTTGTCATGGCCCACAGGTATGTTGTGATTGTGTTGATTCTCTTCTATGCCCTCAAGAACTTCTCTTTTGTGAGATTTTCTAGAACATGTGGAATTGAACCACTTATCCGATTGTCATGCAGGAGGAGAGCATGGAGTTCTTTGGGGATCTTAATATTCAGAGGGATGCTCCCAGTAAGCTCCTTGTGCGAGAGCTCAAGGGCCACAAAGGTCCTCAAAATCGAGAAGTTGAGAGACTCAAGTGTCCCTCTCAGTCGCATCGTGGCTGGAAAACGATATGAATTGGTTCTGCACTTCCGCTTATGTGTCTCTTGACCAGTTCAGCTTAAATCTTCGCACCAATACTGCCGCTGTCTCTTACCCTGTGGGCATGATATGATAGTCTAAAGGGTTGTACGACTGATTGGTTACCCCTTCCTTGCTTTGTCTCTCGTTCCTTGATTGATCTTCCTGGTGAAGATATGACCTGCTCTCGTAGTAGCTGAATGTGCTCTCTCTCTCTCTCTCTCTCTCTCTCTCTCTCTCTCTCTCTCTCTCTCTCTCTCTCTCTCTCTCTCTCTCTCTCTCTCTCTCTCTCTCTCTCTGATGGCACACATTCAAAGTCAAAGTTAGTGAGCCCAAACACGTACGCACCCAGAAGAAGAAACCAGAAAGGTTTCACAGCACAAATTGCAGAAAGGACCTCAACAAAAGTTTTTTTTACAAATGCACCCCTAGAGGACCTTGCGCAAAGAAAAGCAGCGTCGCCGGAGAAAAGAGGAATGGGATGCTACCGCTCGCAGGTTTGGAGGAACACCATTGCAGGCTGCGCTACTTTCTGTGTCGATTAGAACCGTGGCCATGTTGCCATGTGGCTCGTTGGCTTGGGACCTTCCCCGTGTCCGCCGGACCACTATCTTGCAGTGGCGAAGCTACATGTAGTCTGTGATGTCAAGTGACATTATAAAAGTATGCTTATCAAGCTAAACCTAGCTATGTTTTGTATGAATGTATATGTTTACACACATGGACAGTTTAAGCTGTTGACATCACTAGCTTCAATTGCTACCGCCACCGCTGCCATCTTCGCTCGACACCCGCAGAAGAAGAAAAGCGTGTCTGCCTGGCGCGAAGTACTTATACGCTAGGCGCCTTCAGGTTATGTTGCATTTTGTAGAGTTTGTCTTCCTATTTGGGAATCGGGGCCGCCGTGAAGACCATTAATGGATGGATAGTTACCGCTCAAGTTGCCTCACTTGCGGATGATTAATCGGAATGCGTAGATGCTTCTATGGGCGGTGTGCTGCTTCAAACCCGTCCATGGTGTGAGGAGGAACGGTTGGGTATGGAGTGAGCTCCATGGGCTCCCCAGCCTCCATATTTTATTTATGAAGCAAGCTTTGTAAATTATGCCGACCGACACCCATATAACAACTCTGCTAGTGTCATTTTGGTACAAAATTATCATATTTATACCGTCCTCTTTGAAATACTAGCATTTACTAGCCTATATCTATACAAGTTTCCAGTTCACATGCGTTCGACTGACAAATGAATTGAATGCTGACCAGCCATCGCTCATGTAAATGACGCTTTCATTGTATATATATGCCACTCCATGTACCCCTGTCGCTCTATTCATTTTAACATATTGGTAACCCTAGCCTAGTACACAAGATATGTGGTGATGAGATGGTCAGATTGGGTGGAGGATGAGAGAAGCATCGGGCAATGTTACAACATGTATGTGAGAATGAGAGACATCCGGAACAGCCAGGAGAGTAATATCTTTAGGTGGGTTAGAGACCAAGGGCGATGTTGGACCATTAAGCTAAATACTATGGTTCTCTTTCAACTTTTCAACCTTCTCAGTTATAGTCGCCATGTAGCTCCATCTTATCATGTGCCATCGACAGTCTGCTTCAGCAATTGCGAGCGCATGCGCTTCTCCTTGACGTGCAGTCACTACTTTGGTAGGGAGATTCCGGGGAGGGCCCACTCAACCCCATGTAAACGGTCCATCATAGCATCGGTTCCCACATGAAATTGTTGTACCGGGGCATCCAGGGTTCAGCCACGTTGCCTGCCGGCGTCAGTTGATTAAACACTTTTGAGAGGAGGACATTTTTTTCTCGAATATGCATAAGCATGCATATCATTCATTAAAGGAGAAAGGGGAAAGACTCCCCAAGGTCATAATTACAAGTAATATTTACATGCCGGATTTTCCGACACCACCCACTCACTCAAGACTCACTACAACCTACGTCTCGTCCTCCCACCATGCTACCTCTACTTCATCTTGCACTCCACCGGTGCCATCTCTGAGTAGACCAGCCTTCTCCCATAACGTGGCCTCCTCCCTAATTCTCTGCCGCACTCTCGAGAGGGAGGGTGAAGCTCCATTAAACACAACGTCGTTCCTATGTTTCCAGATCAGCCACATTACCAACAAGCACTTGGCCCTCATTGCTTTCTTGTTGTGCCCAACCGAATCCTGCCGAAGACACCAAGCACAAAGCTCCTCGTCAATCCGTGGCTCAAGGCCAGGCGTACCGGTGATCAATCCCAACCAATGCCAGATTAATTGTCTCACGAACACACAACCAAGCAGGAGGTGGTGGATGGTTTCCTCCTCTTGGTCACAAAGGAGGCATGCGGCTTGGTGGGGAAGCCCACGCCTAGCCAGCCGATCCGAAGTCCAGCACCTGTTTTTCAAGGCTAACCACGTGAAGAAGCGGCATCGGAGCGGTGCACGTGAGCCCCAAGTAAACTGAGCCTCAGGTGCAACTTGAAGACCCCAAAACCTCGCAGCATAGGCCGAACGCGCAGAGAATTGGCCGTTGCTCTCCCAACTCCATTGCACCTTGTCCTCCGCTTCCTCATTGAGCTGCACCTCCTCCACGATATTGTGGGCTTGTAGGAGACGATTCAATATGACTTCTCCATTCAAGAGCTTCCAGGTCTGACTCGTCACTCAATTGCGTGGCAATGGAAACATGGGACTGGCCACTCGTGGGCATCTTGTTGGGTGTCAAGGAGGACACGTTCCTAGTTGACGACATGGATCGTGGGGAATTTTTTATCAGCATGTCTCTGACCGACCGATGTTTGAACCTCAGTTGGGAGGTGATAATCGTATGTGGCCCGGCTGATCACGGATGCTCCTCATCTTTTCTGACAGAGCTGAAAGCCAAGGTTGAGCATTGCCCCATCCCAGTAGTTGTGGCAGGCGACATCAACCTGATCCGGTAGCAGGTGGACAAAAGCTCAAATAGTGTGGACATTCCTGGCATGCGTCTATTTAATGATTGCATTGTGGAGATGGCTCTTCGCGAGATTGGTCGCTACATGGGTGATATTGTTGGTGCTTATGCATAATTTTTCTCATCTTCCTTGTGGAATTTTTGAAATCTCCATCTTTTCATGTTTTTCTAATACTTTGAGAAGTTGAGATGTCCCAGTGGGGGGAAATAAGAAAATAATCTAAAGTATGGAAGACAAAATATTAGACAAATCTAAGACAAAAATTTTGGGACGGAGGAAGTATATGAACACTCACGAAAGATACAAAAAGATGGCCAAGTACAACTAACATTTGAAATTACTAAATTTATCCTTTATGTGGGTGTATGAGTGCTTCCTCATGTATGAGTGATTTTATTTTTCTGTTGTAGATTGATGATCTTATTTTGGCGGGGGAGGGGGGGGGGGGGGGGGGGGGGGTGGACGGAAGCCACTCCTCGTGTTAATTATGTAGCATAAATGTCCGTGAGTTGCAATGGGAGTGTAGGAAAAATATATAACGGTGCAATATGGTTGATATGAAATGACGGATGAGAAAAAAAGGTGAAAGACCAAGCTTCGAAGGCTCGCTGCTCTAAACTTGTAAGGATGATGGTAACAAAATAATAAAATAAAATGACACTAAACTTTTTTTCAGGAATGGTATTCTGATGACCTCATCAAGGGTGATGCCAGAGTTGGCAACATCTGATTCACGTCCACATATCGCACAAATCTTGGTGTATGGCCAACCAAACAATTGGATGAAGGACAATGTCTAGATTGTTGACGATATCTAGATTAGTATATTGGTGTGAGTTATTGAAAAATTTCTCACCGAGTAAAATATGCATATCTGATTCGATGTCAAGAGAAAACACGTGAAAGGGCACTACACATTAACCTTACAGAGGATGGACCGAGAAACAAATTAACCCAGGTTATTCACTGCTCCAAGTAGCAGTTCATAAAGAAAAATCAATCAGGAATTTGGGGCCCACATGTGGGTAAGGAAAAAAATTCCTCTTTACCGCGCCAACGCAAAAGCGTATTTATAACTTTTATAAAACTAATCTAGTCGAGCTGGACCTAAGGGCATCTCCAATATATTGTATGTTAGTCTTGTTGGTAAAATGTCCATGTCATCAACCAACAAGCTATCATACAACTACTCCAATAGGTTGTATGTAAGCTATCCAATAGATGATGTGAAAATAAATGTGATTGCTCTCTATTTCACCTCTGAGCTTGTGCAAAGGCTGTTGGTTATTCTATATACAACTTTGCTCTCTCTCCATATTTATTACATGCCACATCATCACTATGTCCTAGGTGGCAAATTTACCAACACCTATCTTATAACTGTTGGAGATGCCCTAAGGGCCGCCCTACACGAGCTACACTCTGCACCTATTTCATACATCGTCCCCTATAATCCAACTTGCTTTTAATTGTATTTTTTCCAGAATGCATTAACATTCTCTTTTTAAAACACATGGACATTTCCTTGAATCACATAACCTTTTTAAAATTACAAACCTTTTTAACATGCAAACACTTTTAGAATTATATGAACGTTTTTAGAAAGGGTGATTTTTTTAGGCTGCTGCCACTCCCATCTTCTTCTCTCCTAATTGTTCTCACTGCCGAGCCCTCCTCCACCCCCACCTCTCCTCGCCGCCGCCAACCCTAGCCGCGCCCAGCCCTCCTCCACCCCCACCTCTCCTCGCCGCCGCCAGAGGCGGTCTCCGAGCAAGTCCGGGGCGCCGCCAAGGAAGGTGGCGGCGGGGCCAGCTGCTGCTCTGCTTCCGCGGGGGGCTTTCGATCTGGGGCGGCGGCCCCTTTGGTGAGGCACCACCGGCTTAGCAGCGGGCGGTGGTGCGTGCGTTTGGTTCTGGCGTTCTTGGCCGCGCGGGCGACGGAACCTCGGAGGACGAGGGCGACGACGCTAGGTCTGGCACCCCTCTCCCCTGTACGGTGTGTTCTCCCCCATCCGGCCTGCCTGTGTTCCATGGGACGCCGGCGCTGGTGGTGCTAGTGGTAGGGAATCCAGTCCGGGCGAAAGCCATGGCCGACCATGGTCGGCTGCGTCGACGGCGACGCCTGAGGGCGCCGTGTCCCTCCTTGGAGGCGTCTGACACGTCTGATCCCCCCACTCCCCCTTCCCCTAGTTCTCCTGGGCGAAAGCCCCAACTTTTGTTGGGCGGCGGCGGCGCCATCGACGTCGTATCCTTCTTGAAGGCGCCGTTTAGGGAGCTTGGTGGTCGGTGGGCGCTGTTGGGGTGCATGTGGTGGCGGCGGTGGTACCTTCCTCGTCCTAGCTCTTGCTTTCCATCGCCATTGTATCTTTTCGCTCTGCAAGGCGGTGGCGCTGTCTGGCGCCATGGTAGCGTTGACAGTTGACCTGGCAAGGTCTTTGCATCGGTACCTGCTCTGGAGATGGTTATGTGGATGGTGGGGGCGGTAGCCTTGGTGAGTGCGCCGGACCGGTGTGTGACCCATTCCAGTTATGTGGCTGGGATGGGACATCCGGCTTTAGATGTTAGGTTGTGGTGCAATGTCTTTTTGGTATTAGGCTCGGACATTCGGCACCCCTGCATCAAGGGGATAGGAGTAGCGACAGGTGTCGCCAGGATGGTGGTTCCAGGCTTATACTGATGTAATGCTTTGTAAGGTCTCTGAGTATAATTAGTAAAATGGCTGCATGCATCGATCAGATGCAGAGGCCGGGGATGATCCTCCTTTTCTCAAAAAAAAAACATGTCCTCTTTTATGCATGTGTGGCGTGCCCCTCTCACCCTCTCACTCTTCCCGCGACCAACACTTCTTCTAGTCGGCCCCACCACTGAAACAACATATTTTATTTTTTTTCTTATTTCCTTTCCCTTACCTTATCTCCTCAACTCTTCTAGTGGGCTCAGTTCGAGCTCCATGAGGCGTTTCCCACAAGATGAGACGGTGATATGCAGTCCGCCGTCTAGGGCCATCGCCGTCGCTAGCGGCAAGTAGGGGTCCGTCGCAGATAGCACGGCCCGCGTACGGCATGTCCAAGCCCGGGCCTAAGCTGTGGCGGCTGCTCCCGTATGCCTATGATCCCCTCAATTCGAGCTCGGAAACGATTCCCACAAGATGAGATGCGGTGTGCCGTTCGAGGTCGTCCCCGTTGCCGGAGGCAAGGCAAGAGCTATTACGGGTAGCACCACTTGTGTCCGGCGCGCCTATGCCCGAGCCTAAGCTGTGGCAGCTGCTCCATGCCGCTGTTCCCCGCCAAACAACATCGTGTGCGGGGGCAGTCAGCTGGTACCTCGAGATACAGCAGGAGCTCGTGCAGACTCACTTGAAGTTTGGAGCTCAATGCAAGCTCAGAGGCAGAGGTGAGTGCTACCTCCATATGCTACTTCATTTACCTATAATTTCGCTTTCCTATAGTTCAAAGTGATGGAAACAGATGAGGGGCAGAGTGTATGCACATATGCACGTACTGTAGTTTGACCTGCAGCTTCACTTTTCCATTCTTAGTTTTCAATCACACGAGCGCAAGATTACATTCAACTGGAAAACTAAATCATGGAGGAATAACCAGCAACTAATTCGTATTCATATATATCTTTATTTGAGCATAAAACTATCAGTTAGCAGTTTGAATTCATAGAAATTATAAAAATCATGCAAAATTATACTTTGAAACTGAATACACAATTATATTTTCTACGGGTGTTATGGCGCTGCTAGAAGGAGGGTGCTAGAGGGCCGGCCGGGGGCCTTTTGCCCACGGCCGGGCAAGAGGGAAGGGATTTACTTCTTAATTCTTACTTGATTAGATTGATACAACTCCTCTCTTTATATAGAGAGGTTTACTTGACTCCGAAGCAAGGCTTACTTGACCCCTAAGCAAATGACTCTTATCTCTAATTAACCCTAAGACTAATGGCCCATTAGGCCCATTACGTACTCTAACACTACACCCCACCTGGACATGCAGCTTGTTCTCGAGTTGCAGCCTAACCAACTTATAACCATGACTCGACGCAACACAAACCTAACACCTAAAAACAAGCCTTTTACATCTCGACTTGTTTTATTATTCTCAACCTGAAATGGACTGGAACGCTTTATTTTGGACCCCTTAACAAAAAGTGGACACCATCCGCATGTCGGACATGCACGTGTACAGCCACCTGGATCCCATGGACACCACCTGGACAAAAGGAGTGCATGTGTATGACCACCTGGAAGTGGTCGCAAGAGTGACCAGCAGAGGCGCCCTCGCGGCGGTCGGTGACGGAATGCAGTGGTGCTACGCGGTGCACTATTGTCGGTGACACCATGCCTTCTCCCTGCCGGACGGCTGTTGGTTTGCACCGCACAGGGAAGAGTAGAGGGCTTGCGATGGAACAAGGAGGGATGTGCCCCCCAACCGTCGCTGTCGCAGACTTTGAGGTCGCTGCCCGCGGGGAAAACAGCATGCCTGCCACCCGTGGGGGAAACCGCATGCCCAAGATCACCGATGCAGCGGATGAGATCGAGGTCCTTTGCGCAGCGAAGGGCAATTTGGAGGAGCGGCAGCTGCAGACCACGCATCTCCCGCACACGCCGACACGCTAGGAGGCCGCGCGCAGCAGCCTGCAGCCTCACCATCGCCGACACAGCGGATGAGATCGAGGTCCTTTGCACAGCGAAGGGCATCTTGAAGGAGCGGCAGCTGTAGACCACACATCTCCCGCACACGCCGACGCGCTAGGAGGCCGCGCGCAGCAGCCTACAGCCTCACCACCGCCGACCTGTGGCGGGTAGCGATCCAAGACGGAAACGGTGACAGCGACGGCGGGGACTGGACTTTGTGAAGCGGGACTCCCGCCGGTGCAGTCGATGCGGGTCCGGAGCTGACCGGCGGTGGCTGCTGCAGCTATAGCGGCTGCTGCGGCGAAGGCCGCCAGGAGCGGCGGCTGCCACTGCAGCCAGGGCTGGGCGATGGTGGCGATGGCTGGCAGCTGCAGTGGCTACTGCAATGGCCCGGCGAGCGCAGTGAAGGCCGCCTGGTGAGGCGGCTGCCACGGCAGCCACAATGGCGCGGGGGCGGCAATGGGCGATGGAGGCGCGACGGGAGCCGGCGCCGACCACTGCGGCCACTGTGAGGCAGCTGCAGCTGGGGCTGCAGCATCCCAGCGAACACCACAGAGACCCTTGGATGTGGCGAGTACCACGGCAGGCCGGCGGCCCGGTGGCGGCGGTCGGTGGCAGGGGCGGCGGCGGCCTGTAGGGGCTAGCCAGGTACAGCCGGATCCCCTGGACGGTTGTGACGAGGTCGTTCAGGACCCCGGTGATCTTCTCCAGGGTGTAGGCGGCGGCCGGTGGTGCGGTGGAGGGCGGCGACATCTGGGCGGTGGCGGCGCCGGAGGATGCGACCAGTGGCGTGGACGGGTAGGCAGCGGCGCGATGGTGACGGTCGGCAGCGGAAGCGATGGGGTGGGCGGCGGCGAAGACATGATCGAAACTGAGCTGCCTGATACCAAATTGTTATGGCGCTGCTAGAAGGAAGGTGCGATAGGACCGGCCGGGGGGCTTTTGCCCATGGCCGGGCAAGAGGGAAGGGATTTACATTTTAATTCTTGCTTGATTAGATTGATACATTTCCTCTCTTTATATAGAGAGGTTTACTTGACTCCCAAGTAAGGCTTACTTGACCCCTAAGCAAACGACTCTTATCTTTAATTAACCCTAAGATTAATGGGTCTATTAGGCCCATTACGTACTTTAACAACGGGCTACCATTCTAAAAGTGCGGCATACCTTAGAACAATGAACAATGAGTATCAATCCAACTATACCCCATCAAAGATCCGAGTGTTCTTGTGGCGCCTCGCACGACACTCCATACCAACTACGGACGTTTTGCATAGAAGGAATATGGCAACCCAGATTGTCTGTCCGCTGTGTGGATGCGGAGATTCGTGGAGACATGCTCTATTGTCATGCACTATGTCGAGATGTATATGGGCTTTGACGGAGGAAACTATTGTCACAATGATGACGGAACACGCGGAGCCAAGTGCAAAAAACTGGCTGTTTGAACTTCATGAGGCGCTGAACCATGGGAGTTTCACGAAATTGGTCGTCACTCTGTGGGCTGTGTGGTATGCAAGACGCAAGGCAATTTATGAATCCTTATACCAAAATCCACACCAAACAATATCCTTTGTAGAATCTTATCTGCAGGAGCTACAACAGATTCCCACTTGTACACCAAGAGTGCAGGTAATTGCGGCCCCAGCTCAGCAACGCCGATGGATCCCACCTCCGGCTGGTGTGGTCAAGATCAATGTGGATGGTGCTTTAGCAAGGAACAGTAGAGTGGGAGTAGCGGCTGCAATCTGTCGAGACTCGAATGGCGCCTTTCTTGGCTCATCAACAATTGTCTTTTGAGGAGTCAGAGATCCCATGATACTGGAGACATACGCTTGTCGGGAGGCTCTATCATTGGCGGAGGACCTGTACGAACAGAATATGATGGTAGCCTCAGATTGTCAAGGTGTGGTGCAAGACATCAATGAAGGGACGCGAGGTCCAAATGCGACTGTCATACATGAAATAATAGACCTCTTCTTGCTCGTTTGTTTTTGAGCGACGGAATTTTAATTTCGAGGCTCATAATCTCGCTAAATTCGCATGTAATTTAGATATAGGTAGGCACATTTGGTTGGGCAGTCCTCATGACCCAAACCGTGTACCTATGAACATTGTTCTGAATCAATAAAGTGAGCGAGATTTCTCAAAAAAAAAAAAACTATACCTTTACAAGCACTCACTTAGTAGACGACAAGCGTGGATGGTAATACAAGTGCATTTTACACAGAATACTATTATATCATTGTAATGCTTGTTATATAATACGTACAAATTGCTAAAACAAATTCAAAGGCTTCACCTCGGTGTCAGCCGTTAGTATAAAATGCTGAGACGACAAAAATGGTATAAAAAAAGACTGAGATGACAAAACAAAACATGTAGCTTGGAATATAGCTGAGAATATATAAATCTTAGATAATCAGTAAAATAAAATTGCAACTTTTTCTTGCACAAAATGTACCTTGTGGAAAATCAACTTAACTATAACTGATTATTGCCTTCCCTTGGAACTACTGTACAAAACCTGAAGAAATCGTATACTATAGTGAAGCACTAAAGCACATGCATATACATGAGGCATGTTCAAAACATGAGGCCGCTCCTTGCTATATGTACACGTGAGGCATGTTTGAAACTGATTTAGCTGATGCGCATGGCCGCTTGTGTGGCACGCCCGCGATCATCACTCCCAGAATTATAATGTAATTTTGAAGGATTAATTTGCACACCCACAGTCATCACTCCCAAAGCTATTTCTGTAATTTGCATGTCATATATTAAGGACGCTGATAAGTGCTACACGTGTGGGCGTTAGGGAGTCTTCCCACACATTTTATGTGGTGTATAAGAGGAATAGCCCACACACCTACGTGTGGGCAAAACAAGTAGTGCCCACACACCTCTTTTTTCCCTCCCGATCCCTCTCACACGCGTGCGTGTGGGCGAAATAGATAACGCCCACACGCCCCGTATGTCAGGCCTCGTATCTCGTGGTCACGCACGCCACGCGTGACAGTCACCGAGCGCCCGCAGTTGCCATGGTCCAGACCTTCGTCCATGTTCGTTTAACTGCAGTTGCCATGTCACTGAACTACGGTTGCCATGTCGGACAACTGTAGTTGCCATGGTTGCTCAACTACAGTTGCCATCTCATGTCAAAAGTTTCAGATGCCATTTTTGGGCAACTGCAGTTGCCACCTATTAACACTAGGCAGTTGCCATGTATGTTCTGGTTTACTACAGTTGCCATGATTTGAAAACCTTAGAAGTTGCCACCTACTAACACTAGGCAGTTGCCGCATAGCGTTACAGAAAGACATGGCAAAACAACATGTTCGGGTAAAAAAATAGAGTTGCCATCTGCTTACAAGCACACTAGGGCAGTTGCCGTGTACCCTGCAAAAAACGTGGCAACTGACATGTTCGGGTAAAAAAAAAGAGTTGCCACCTACTTATAAAGCACACTAGGGAAGTTGCAATGTACACTGCAAAACACATGGCAAGTGGCAACTTAGGTGTGGGAGATGAGACGGACGTGTGGGCGAGATGGCAAATGCCCACACACTAGCCCTTGTGCGTGCGTGGAAAAATGACGTGTCCTTGAGCTTCAAAGTCTCCAAAATCTTGATCGAGAAGAGTCAGGGGAAGACCAAAGAGTGGGGATAGCATTTCTCTTCTGCATGTCTATCCGCTTATTCTTTTTTTCAGAATTTGGATTTAATAAACTTTTTTTACAAAGGAAATCCTAAAAAAGAATTTTTAGAAGGATATTCCATTAATAATGCCAAAAGGGGTGGTGTGTGCAAACTACTGAATGCCCACACACCAACCTCTCCCGTGTGGTGAAACGACCGTGTGAGCGATCGGGTGAATGCCCACACACCAGGCCAGTCCTACATGGCACTAGAAACATGCCATTTTTTTGCTATGTCCATCCAATGAGAGGCTTTCCTTCCTTTATTTTCTCTGCCAGATTTGAACGGTGTTTCTCAAAAGTCAGAATTGAACATCCCACGCACTTCAATCATTTCCTTCAGTTAGAGATTTAATTGCCTCCTTCCTCCTTTGATTTAGAACATCCCATGCCATTTTTTTGCTATGTCCATCCAATGAGAGGCTTTCCTTCCTTTATTTTCTCTGCCAGATTTGAACGGTGTTTCTCAAAAGTCAGAATTGAACATCCCACGCACTTCAATCATTTCCTTCAGTTAGAGATTTAATTGCCTCCTTCCTCCTTTGATTTAGAAGATAATCAGGATTTCCTTCATAATTTCCTAACTTATTTCTCTGCCAGAGTCACTCAAATTCTTTCCCTTCTTGGTTATTTTCCTTCCTTATTTCTTTGCCAGAGTCACTCAATTACAAATTCTTTCCCTTCTTGGTTATTTTCCTTCCTTATTTCTTTGCCAGAATCACTCAATTCCTTCCCTTACTTGGTTAATCTTCTTCCTTACTTCTGTGCCAGAATCACTCAATTACTTCCATTACTTGGTTAATTTTCTTCCTTGTTTCTCTGACAATTCAATTCCATCCGCTTCCTTGGTTAATTTCCTTCCTTATTTCTCTGCCAGAGTCACTCAATTCATTCCCTTCCTTATTCCTTGCATGCGTTCTGACACCCTTGGTTACGGCAACTTGATACGGAGAAAACATAAAATGTATTTAAATTGGGAGGATTTAATGGAAGAGGGCGAGGTGGGACTATTCTACACAAGAGGAAGAGGGAAGATAGCTCCGGAGCGGCGCCATGGCTCCTTGCCGCGAACTTGACGGTGTCCATGTGCGGAGGCAGGCGGAGGCCGACGTCGGCGAGCAGGCAGTGCAACGCATTGACGGAGACGTGGTGGAGGTTATTGGCGCCGATCTGCTCCACCCACCTCAAGCTGACGAGAGGAAGAGGGAAGATAGCTCATTAGCTCTGCTATGGCGCCATGGCTGCCGGCCAGCGAGCGCCTCACCGCGGCTGCTGGCTGACGAGCACAGGGGAGCGCCTAGGGGGCGGCGAGGAGGCCGGAGGCGAAGGAGAGGGGCGGAGACCTTCTGCGCTGACCAGGTCACCGATGAGCAGAGCCACAGCTGTCTCCCTCTTCCACCGGATAAGGTGAACAAAGGAGTGCGGGCAGAGTTTTTTCAAAATGAAGGGGCTACTTTGCAAAAACGAATCATTTTTCCCTTCACACTTGAATAGGGACTGCGGGTTCAATTAACAGAAACCATAGGGACCTTTTTGCAAAAACCCTGACGACGGACGACCAGAAACAATCACTGGTTTATTATTATTAAGGAAAGATATGTACTAATTGCAGATGAGAGTTACTCGGCGTATCCGAACGATTGGCCCTCAATTTTTACGCCCACCTACTCCTCTCTCCATCTCTCTAGAAGTCTGCATGCGGGCTCTCTCTCTATCTCCCCTCTATCTCTCTGCATGTGGTTCTCTCTCTTCGGTTATGTCTTCGAAAAGGTTAGAGGATATGAGACAGAGAGATGGTAATTATTATGGTTGCACGTTGAATCTGAAGGGGTCAAAGGGGTACTCTTGGAAAGAATAGCAAAAATATACTTAGACGCAGAGCATTGCGGGGAAAACGAGATTTGTAAAAGCATCTCCAACAGCCGCCCAACGCGCGGCGCGCTAAAAACTAGTTTGTGGTGCGTCCATCACCAGGTTTGGCGCGGCGCGCAGCGCTGGCTCCAGCAGCTGCGCTAAAATGCAGCGCGCACGCGTAGCTCCAGCAGCGCGCGAGCAGCCGACGCATGCCATCTGTTGCATTTTGAACACAAAATAAATTTCACACATCAGAAAACAAAGACATAGCATATAATTAAAATCACACAAAGAAGTTGATGATCAAAAGTTCATGCCCACGAGTCCAAATTCATGCCCTCAATATCATCCAAGCAAGTTCAAAATGCAAACCAAGTTCATGACACAAACGAAAGGCACAATAATCCAGCCTCGTCCTTGTTTTCATCCTCATCTTCCTCCGATTCATCCGACTCCTCCAAAGACGATTCTTCCTCCTCCTCTTCATTGTCGCGCCGCATCCTCATCACGAGAAGCTCGGAAGGTGTTGGCAAGATCGTCAACGGCATCTTCATGCGAAAGTGCCGCACCGGCGCCCGGAGGTGCACCCATGCCTCCAATGAGAGACGCAAAACTCATGCCACCCACATCGGTCATGCCGCCCGAAGGTGCTCCGAAGCCACCCATGCCTCCCATGGTCTCCATGGTAGCTCCAAAGCCACCCATGGCACCCATGCTGCCCATGCTAGCTCCAAAGCTACACATGCCGCCAAGGCCACCGCCACCCATTGCAGGAATCATGGCTCTTTTTTGGATCAGGACTTCTTCACGAGCAAGATTGACATACTCCTTTTGCGCATCATTGAAAATAGATGTGTCCAAGAAGAACAAGTGCTTCTCCCATTCCAACAATTTAGATCGCTCCTCCATGCCCGCCTTCCATCCTCCAATGCCATCTTTATCTCCTCTGTTGCCAACCTCCTCTCGGTCGCGACATCTTGGTTCCTTGCCATCTTCATCACCTCGTTGACTTCTTTTCTTTCCTTGACAATTGCTTCCATAGAATTTTTGAGCTCATCATCTCCTTTCCTCTTCTTCTTTTCTTTTGCGTCTTTCTTGGTCCCATCCGATCGTTTTGGCTTTGAGTATGAAACCGAGTTTGGTGTGGGGCTTCTCTTGTTGGGTTTCGTAGTAATTTCAAAAAATTTCCTACGCGCACACAGGATCATGTGATGCATAGCAACGAGAGGAGAGTGTTGTCTACGTACCCAACGCAGACCGACTGCGGAAGCAATGACACGACGTAGAGGAAGTAGTCGTACGTCTTCACGATCCAACCGATCAAGCACCGAAACTACGGCACCTCCGAGTTCGAGCACACGTTCAGCTCGATGACGATCCCCGGACTCCGATCCAGCAAAGTGTCGGGGAAGAGTTTCGTCAGCACGACGGCGTGGTGACGATCTTGATGAACTACAGCAGCAGGGCTTCGCCTAAACTCCGCTACAGTATTATCGAGGAATATGGTGGCAGGGGGCACCGCACACGGCTAAGGAATCGATCACGTGGATCAACTTGTGTCAACTTGTGTGTTTAGAGGTGCCCCTGCCTCCGTATATAAAGGAGCCAAGGGGGGAGGGTGCGCCGGCCAAGAGGGAGAGGCGCAGGAGGAGTCCTACTCCTACCGGGAGTAGGACTCCCCCCCCCCCCCAATCCTATTCCAACTAGGATTCCCAAGGGGGAAAGAGGGAGAAGGGTGGCCGGCCACCTCTCCTAGTCCTAATAGGACTAGGGGAAGGGGGAGGCGCGCAGCCCTGGTGGGCAGCCCTTTCACCTTTCCACTAAGGCCCATGAAGGCCCATATGGTTCCCGGGGGGTTCCAGTAACCTCCCGGTAACCCGGTAAAATCCCGATTTCACCCGGAACACTTCCGATGTCCAAACATAGGCTTCCAATATATCAATCTTTACGTCTCGACCATTTCGAGACTCCTCGTCATGTCCGTGATCATATCCGGGACTCCGAACAACCTTCGGTACATCAAAATGCATAAACTCATAATATAACTGTCATCGTAACCTTAAGCGTGCGGACCCTACGGGTTCGAGAACAATGTAGACATGACCGAGACATGTCTCTGGTCAATAACCAATAGCGGGACCTGGATGCCCATATTGGTTCCTACATATTCTACGAAGATCTTTATCGGTCAGACCGCATAACAACATACGTTGTTCCCTTTGTCATCGGTATGTTACTTGCCCGAGATTCGATCGTCGGTATTCAATACCTAGTTCAATCTCGTTACCGGCAAGTCTCTTTACTCGTTCCGTAATACATCATCTCACAACTAACATATTAGTTGTAATGCTTGCAAGGCTTATGTGATGTGTATTACCGAGAGGGCCCAGAGATACCTCTCCGACAATCGGAGTGACAAATCCTAATCTCGAAATACGCCAACCCAACATCGACCATTGGAGACACCTGTAGTACTCCTTTATAATCACCCATTTACGTTGTGACGTTTGGTAATACCCAAAGTGTTCCTCCGGCAAACGGGAGTTGCATAATCTCATAGTCATAGGAACATGTATAAGTCATGAAGAAAGCAATAGCAACATACTAAACGATCAGGTGCTAAGCTAATGGAATGGGTCATGTCAATCAGATCATTCTACTAATGATGTGACCTCGTTAATCAAATAACAACTCATTGTTCATGGTTAGGAAACATAACCATCTTTGATTAACGAGCTAGTCAAGTAGAGGCATACTAGTGACACTCTGTTTGTCTATGTATTCTCACATGTATTATGTTTCCGGTTAATACAATTCTAGCATGAATAATAAACATTTATCATGATATAAGGAAATAAATAATAACTTTATTATTGCCTCTAGGGCATATTTCCTTCAGTCTCCCACTTGCACTAGAGTCAATAATCTAGTTCACATCGCCATGTGATTTTAACAGCAATAGTTCACATCACCATGTGACCAACACCCAAAGGGTTTACTAGATTCAGTAATCTAGCTCACATCGCTATGTGATTAACACCCAAAGAGTACTAAGGTGTGATCATGTTTTGCTCGTGAGAGAAGCTTAGTCAACGGATCTGTCATATTCAGAGCCGTATGTATTTTGCAAATATCCTATGTCTACAATGCTCTGTGCGGAGCTACTCTATCTAATTGCTCCCACTTTCAATATGTATCCAGATTGAGACTTAGAGTCATCTGGATCAGTGTAAAAGTTTGCACTGATGTAACTTTTACAACAAACTCTTTTATCACCTCCATAATCGAGAAACATCTCCTTAGTCCTTACTAAGGATATTCTTGACCAATGTCCAGTGATCTACTCCTAGATCACTATTGTACTCCCTTGCCAAATACAGAGCAAGGTATACAATAGGTCTGGTACATAGCATAGCATACTTTATAGAACCTATGACTGAGGCATAGGGAATGACTTTTCATTCTCTTTCTATTTTCTGCTGTGGTCGGGATTTGAGTCTTACTCAATTTCATACTTTTGCAACACAGGCAAGAACTCTTTCTTTGACTGTTCCATTTTGAACTATTTCAAAATCTTGCCAAGGTATGTACTCATTGAAAATCTTATCAAGCGTCTTGATCTATCTCAATAGATCTTGATGCTCAATATGTAAGCAGCTTCACCAAGGTCTTTCTTTGAAAAACTTTTATTCAAGTATCCCTTTATGCTATCCAGAAATTCTATATCATTTCCAATCAGTAATATGTCATCCACATATAATATCAGAAATGCTACAGAGCTCCCACTCACTTTCTTGTAAATACAGGCTTCTCCAAAAGTCTGTATAAAACCAAATGCTTTGATCACACTATCAAAACGTTTATTCCAACTCCGAGAGGCTTGCACTAGTCCATAAATGGATCGCTGGAGCTTGCACACTTTGTTAGCTCCCTTTGGATCGACAAAACCTTCTGGTTGCATCATATACAACTCTTCTTCCAGGAATCCATTCAGGAATGCAGTTTTGACATCCATTTGCCAAATTTCATAATCATAAAATGCGGCAATTGCTAACATGATTCGGACGGACTTAAGCATCGCTACGGGTGAGAAGGTCTCATCGTAGTCAATTCCTTGAACTTGCCGAAAACCTTTTGCGACAAGTCGAGCTTTGTAGACAGTAACATTACCATCAGCGTCAGTCTTCTTCTTAAAGATCCATTTATTCTCAATCGCTTGCCGATCATCGGGCAAGTCAACCAAAGTCCATACTTTGTTCTCATACATGGATCCCATCTCAGATTTCATGGCTTCTAGCCACTTTGCGGAATCTGGGCTCACCATCGCTTCTTCATAGTTCGTAGGTTCATCATGATCTAGTAGCATGACCTCCAGAACAGGATTACCGTACCACTCTGGTGCGGATCTTACTCTGGTTGATCTACGAAGTTCAGTAGTATCTTGATCTGAAGTTTCATGATCATTATCATTGGCTTCCTCACTAACTGGTGTAGGTGTCACTGAAACAGTTTTCTGTGATGAACTACTTTCCAGTAAGGGAGCAGGTACAGTTACCTCGTCAAGTTCTACTTTCCTCCCACTCACTTCTTTCGAGAGAAACTCCTTCTCTAGAAAGGATCCATTATTAGCAACGAATGTTTTGCCTTCGGATCTGTGATAGAAGGTGTACCCAACAATTTCCTTTGGGTATTCTATGAAGACGCACTTCTCCGATTTGGGTTTGAGCTTATCAGGATGAAACTTTTTCACATAAGCATCGCAGCCCCAAACTTTAAGAAACAACAGCTTAGGTTTACTGCTAAACCATAGTTCATACAGTGTCATCTCAACGGATTTAGATGGTGCCATATTTTAAAACGTGAATGCAGCTGTCTCTAATGCATAACCAAAACGATAGTGGTAAAGAGATATCATAGATCGCACCATATCAAATAAAGTGCGGTTACGACGTTCGGACACACCATAACGATGTGGTGTTCCAGGTGGCGTGAGCTGTGAAACTATTCCACATTGTTTTAATTGAAGACCAAACTTGTAACTCAAATATTTGTCTCCGTGATCAGATCGCAGAAACTTTATTTTCTTGTTACGATGATTTTTCCACTTCACTCTGAAATTCTTTGAACCTTTCAACTATTTCAGACTTATGTTTCATCAAGTAGATATACCCATATCTGCTCAAATCATCTTGTGAAGGTCAGAAAACAACGATGCTTGCCACGAGCATCAGCACTCATTGGATCGCATACATCGGTATGTATTATTTCCAACAAGTCAGTAACTCGTTCCATTGTTCCGAAGAACGGAGTTTTAGTCATCTTGCCCAAAAGGCACGGTTCGCAAGCATCAAATGATTCATAACCAAGTGATTCCGAAAATCCATCTTTATGGAGTTTCTTCATGCGCTTTACACCGATATGACCCAAACGGCAGTGCCACAAATAAGTTGCACTATCATTAACTTTGCATCTTTTGGCATCAATATTATGAATATGTGTATCACTACGATCGAGATCCAATGAACCATTTTCATTGGGTGTGTAACCATATAAGGTTTTATTCATGTAAATAGAACAACAGTTTATTCTCTTACTTAAATGAATAACCGTATTGCAATAAACATGATCAAATCATATTCATGCTCAACGCAAACACCAAATAACATTTATTTAGGTTCAACACTAATCCCGAAAGAATAGGGAGTGTGCGATGATGATCATATCAATCTTGAAACTACTTTCAACATACATCATCACTTCACCCTTAACTAGTTTCTGTTTATTCTGCAACTCCCGTTTCGAGTTACTACTCTTAGCAACTGAACCAGTACCAAATACCGAGGGGTTGCTATAAACACTAGTAAAGCACACATCAAACACCTGTATATCAAATATACCCTTTTTCACTTTGCCATCCTTCTTATCCACCAAATATTTAGGGTAGTTCCGCTTCCAGTGACCATTTCCTTTGCAGTGTAAGCACTCAGTTTCAGGCTTTGGTTCAGCTTTGGGCTTCTTCGTGGGAGTGACAACTTGCTTGTCTTTCCACTTGAAGTTCCCTTCCTTTCCCTTTGCCCTTTTCTTGAAACTAGTGATCTTGTCAACCATCAACACTTGATGCTCTTTCTTGATTTCTACCTTCGTTAATTTCAACATCACGAAGAGCTCGGGAATCATTTTCGTCATCCCTTGCATACTATAGTTCATCACGAAGTTCTACTAACTTGGTGATGGTGACTAGAGAATTCTGTCAATCACTATCTTATCTGGAAGATTAACTCCCACTTGATTCAAGCGATTGAAGTACCCAGACAATCTGAGCACATGCTCACTAGTTGAGCGATTCTCCTCCATCTTTTAGCTATAGAACTTGTTGGAGACTTCATATCTCTCAACTCGGGTATTTGCTTGAAATATTAACTTCAATTCCTGGAACATCTCATATGGTCCATGACGTTCAAAACGTCTTTGAAGTCCCGATTCTAAGCCGTTTAAGCATGGTGCACTAAACTATCAAGTAGTCATCATATTAAGCTATCCAGACGTTCATAACTTCTGCATCTGCTCCTGCAATAGGTCTGTCACCTAGCGGTGCATTAAGGACATAATTCTTCTGTGCAGCAATGAGGATTTAACCTCAGATCACGGATCAAATCCGCAACATTGCTACTATCATTTTTCAACACAATTTTCTCTAGGAACATATCAAAATAAACACAGGGAAGCAACAACGCGAGCTATTGATCTACAACATGATTTGCAAAATACTACCAGGACTAAGTTCATGATAAATTTAAGTTCAATTTAATCATATTACTTAAGAACTCCCACTTAGATAGACATCCCTCTAATCCTCTAAGTGATCACGTGATCCAAATCAACTAAACCATAACCGATCATCACGTGAGATGGAGTAGTTTCATCGGTGAACATCATTATGTTGATCATATCTACTATATGATTCACGCTCGACCTTTCGGTCTCCGTGTTCCGAGGCCATATCTGCATATGCTAGGCTCGTCAAGTTTAACCTGAGTATTCTGCGTGTGCAACTGTTTTGCACCCGTTGTATTTGAACGTAGAGCCTATCACACCCGATCATCACGTGGTGTCTCAGCACGAAGAACTTTTGCAACGGTGCATACTCAGGGAGAACACTTCTTGATAATTTAGTGAGAGATCATCTTATAATGCTACCGTCAATCAAAGCAAGATAAGATGCATAAAAAGATAAACATCACATGCAATCAATATAAGTGATATGATATGGCCATCATCATCTTGTGCTTGTGATCTCCATCTCCGAAGCACCGTCATGATCACCATCGTCACCGGCGCGACACCTTGATCTCCATCGTAGTATCGTTGTCGTTTCGCTAATCTTATGCTTCCACGACTATCACTACCGTTTAGTAATAAAGTAAAGCATTACATCGCGATTGCATTGCATACAATAAAGCGACAACCATATGGCTCCTGCCAGTTGCCGATAACTCGGTTACAAAACATGATCATCTCATACAATAAAATTCAGCATCATGCCTTGACCATATCACATCACAACATGCCCTGCAAAAACAAGTTAGACGTCCTCTACTTTGTTGTTGCATGTTTTACGTGGCTGCTACGGGCTTAAGTAAGAACCAATCTCACCTACGCATCAAAACCACAACGATAGTTTGTCAAATAGACTCCGTTTTAACCTTCGCAAGGACCGGGCGTAGCCATACTTGGTTCAACTAAAGTTGGAGAGGCAGTCGCCCGCAAGCCATCTCTGTGCAAAGCACGTCGAGGGAACCGGTCTCGCGTAAGCGTACGCGTAAGGTTGGTCCGGGTCGTCTCGTCCAACAATACCGCTGAACCAAAATATGACATGCTGGTAGGCAGTATGACTTGTATCGTCCACAACTCACTTGTGTTCTACTCGTGCATATAACATCAACATCATTAACCTAGGCTCGGATGCCACTGTTGGGTTTCGTAGTAATTTCAAAAAATTTCCTACGCGCACACAGGATCATGTGATGCATAGCAACGAGAGGAGAGTGTTGTCTACGTACCCAACGCAGACCGACTGCGGAAGCAATGACACGACGTAGAGGAAGTAGTCGTACGTCTTCACGATCCAACCGATCAAGCACCGAAACTACGGCACCTCCGAGTTCGAGCACACGTTCAGCTCGATGACGATCCCCGGACTCCGATCCAGCAAAGTGTCGGGGAAGAGTTTCGTCAGCACGACGGCGTGGTGACGATCTTGATGAACTACAGCAGCAGGGCTTCGCCTAAACTCCGCTACAGTATTATCGAGGAATATGGTGGCAGGGGGCACCGCACACGGCTAAGGAATCGATCACGTGGATCAACTTGTGTCAACTTGTGTGTTTAGAGGTGCCCCTGCCTCCGTATATAAAGGAGCCAAGGGGGGAGGGTGCGCCGGCCAAGAGGGAGAGGCGCAGGAGGAGTCCTACTCCTACCGGGAGTAGGACTCCCCCCCCAATCCTATTCCAACTAGGATTCCCAAGGGGGAAAGAGGGAGAAGGGTGGCCGGCCACCTCTCCTAGTCCTAATAGGACTAGGGGAAGGGGGGAGGCGCGCAGCCCTGGTGGGCAGCCCTTTCACCTTTCCACTAAGGCCCATGAAGGCCCATATGGTTCCCGGGGGGTTCCGGTAACCTCCCGGTAACCCGGTAAAATCCCGATTTCACCCGGAACACTTCCGATGTCCAAACATAGGCTTCCAATATATCAATCTTTACGTCTCGACCATTTCGAGACTCCTCGTCATGTCCGTGATCATATCCGGGACTCCGAACAACCTTCGGTACATCAAAATGCATAAACTCATAATATAACTGTCATCGTAACCTTAAGCGTGCGGACCCTACGGGTTCGAGAACAATGTAGACATGACCGAGACATGTCTCTGGTCAATAACCAATAGCGGGACCTGGATGCCCATATTGGTTCCTACATATTCTACGAAGATCTTTATCGGTCAGACCGCATAACAACATACGTTGTTCCCTTTGTCATCGGTATGTTACTTGCCCGAGATTCGATCGTCGGTATCCAATACCTAGTTCAATCTCGTTACCGGCAAGTCTCTTTACTCGTTCCGTAATACATCATCTCACAACTAACATATTAGTTGTAATGCTTGCAAGGCTTATGTGATGTGTATTACCGAGAGGGCCCAGAGATACCTCTCCGACAATCGGAGTGACAAATCCTAATCTCGAAATACGCCAACCCAACATCGACCATTGGAGACACCTGTAGTACTCCTTTATAATCACCCATTTACGTTGTGACGTTTGGTAATACCCAAAGTGTTCCTCCGGCAAACGGGAGTTGCATAATCTCATAGTCATAGGAACATGTATAAGTCATGAAGAAAGCAATAGCAACATACTAAACGATCAGGTGCTAAGCTAATGGAATGGGTCATGTCAATCAGATCATTCTACTAATGATGTGACCTCGTTAATCAAATAACAACTCATTGTTCATGGTTAGGAAACATAACCATCTTTGATTAACGAGCTAGTCAAGTAGAGGCATACTAGTGACACTCTGTTTGTCTATGTATTCTCACATGTATTATGTTTCCGGTTAATACAATTCTAGCATGAATAATAAACATTTATCATGATATAAGGAAATAAATAATAACTTTATTATTGCCTCTAGGGCATATTTCCTTCATCTCTTGCCATCATCACTTGATGCATCCTCCTCCTCATCTTTCAAATCAATTGTTCACTTGTTTTTTTTGCTAAAATCCAAATCATCAATATCCTCACGCTTCTTCCACTTCTCATCATCCTTCAATACTTCATAGCAATGAGGCAAGGTAAATGGCCTTCCTTTCTTGATCTTCCCCTTCTTGGTCCTCTTCTCCTCTCCTTTGAACAAGTTTTGTGCAATATTTAACTACATGAAAACAAAACAAGTTCGCATAAGAAACACCAACACCAAGCATGATGAACATGAATGATGATATGGCACTTACCCTATCTTCATCATTAGTGACACTTGGGTTCAACTTGTCAACCGCCTTTTGTGCTGCCGCCCATTGTTGACAATCTGTGTTGATTGTCGACCACCAAGAGCGAAGAGATTGATCGGAGCGGTCAATTCCACTCACGTTGTGTAGATCAAAGTGTTCTTTCATCCGGAGCCAATAAGCATCTCTACTTTGATCACCTCCAACGGATGGATCCCTCGACACGTCCAACCAAGTTTTGCATAGCAAGACGTCTTCGTCGTTGGTGTATTTGCCTCCTCTTCCTTTCGGTGCGTCGACAATGCTCTCACCATCCTCTTCCACCTCAAACTCATGGTTTTTGAAATGCATGTCATTGGTTTGAGACCAATGCGAATTGTTGGAGCCAAGACCCATAGTTGACATGTATGCATCATCGTTGACACTACAAAGTATGTAGAACAATGCAAATAAGCTATCTATATGTATGCATTCAAAAAATAACAACAACAAAAAAGTTGGTGAAACTTTATACCTTTCGGGCATTTCCACAAAGACATTGTGCCTGTCGGCTGCCGGCTCAACAAGTGAGCCCGCTGGCGCTTCGGTAGCCGCCGCGCCCGTCGCACGCCCTGCAAGCTTCTTCCTCGACTGCTTGGAGGAGCCGGAGCCGTCCGCCGCCTTGTTCTTCTTACCGGAAACCTTGCCCTTCTTTGGTCGCGCCGCGTTTGGGAGCTCCGAGAGGGGGCGCGTGGTACGGCGGGCGCCGATGTGACGCCACCCGCCGTCGAGGTCATCCGCAACGGCATGAAGAGGCCGCGCGATCCGGTGCTCGAGGGAACTCCGGTGGGGGCGAAGCCAAAGCTCCCCGCGCTAGGAGTTGCGCCGGCGGCGGCGGTGACGATGGAGTGGTCGGCTGTAGGAAGGGGTGAGGGGGTGCCGGCGCGGGCGTCCAACGGGCCAGTTCGCCGGCGGCGGCGCGTGCGTGGCAAAGGTGGCGCGGCCGAGAGACTGGGGCGCGAGCGCTCGAGTGTGGCACGCGCGGAAGCGGGCGCACCAAATGCACAACGCACGATGGTGGTTCGGATCGCGCGCCCAACTCTATATGCCGCATGCGCTTATTTCACGTCCGCTGGAGCCACTCTACCGTTTGCACGCGCGCTAAAAAGGGCAAATTTGCGGTGTGGCGCTCATTTTGCATGGCTGTTGGAGATGCTCTAAGACATAAACAAAAAAGGACCAGAGGGAGTATTGAAAGTGTCTAGTCATCCAAAATAAAAATCTATATTGTTTTTTGTGTGTGTGGCGTGAGGTGAGGAGACATCATCAATTTTGTAGGTAGGGCGACAATTTTTCTCAGAAAGGTGTCTTTGGGTTGTTCTATGTTTTTATTTTGTAGGCCTTGTTGAATAATGCAATAATGATGATTGTGTGCATCACACATGCAGATACCAAGGGTAATCCTCCTTAAAAAATACCTAAAGGTACAACTAGTTTTGGGTGCTTAAACA
The DNA here is from genome assembly GCF_018294505.1 of Triticum aestivum. NCBI lineage: Eukaryota > Viridiplantae > Streptophyta > Magnoliopsida > Poales > Poaceae > Triticum > Triticum aestivum. The sequence continues at coordinate 600,668,534 of NC_057807.1, forward strand.
CCATGTCTAGGCATAGTCGAATTGAAAAGAAGTGTTTTCGTAATTCTAGTTATTATCATATCCTTCCTTTAAGATAATGCTGAAATCCCCAACCTCTGCATCATTCTAATGCACACAACCATTATTGGTTATTAATCATAGTATTGAATAAATAAAGGGAATCACTTACCATCAACCTGCCGAAAATAGACATCGCTCCGCCGCCTTCGCTGCGAACCACGTGTCCATGTGGACCACACACACGTCTCCACCCTTCTTCATTTCTGTAACAAGGCCCACTACATCGTCTTCTCCCCACAACTCTAATCTTTCTTCCTCTCTCATCTCCTGCTACAGATTGGATGGGGCATTGGCAGCCAGTCGACGCTCACATCGGGCAGCCGACCACCCCGCCACTCACGTCTCCTACCCCGCATCTAGATGGGATCGATGAGCCACAACCCGACGTTGGCGACATGACTGAGATCCGCATGGCCCGGTTGTCACTCCAAAGGCACGCGGCGCAGCGCACGGCCTCACCATTGGTGCTGCGGTGTCGGGGGAGCCCTCCCTGCTAGATCCATCATCGATGTTTCTGAAACAAACGTCTTGTTGCAATAGTCAATATTTTTTCCGAAACAAAACTCTTGTTTCAAAGAGACATCATACACAGAGATGCTTTGCAACGTCACTAATGTTTCTGAAACAAAGCTCTTGTTGCAATAGTTGGTCGTTTCTGAAACAAAGCTCTTGTTGCAATAGTCACTGTTATTTCCGAAACAATATGCTTGTTGCAAAGAGGGATACTATGCTAAGCAACTTAGATCGGACGGCTCGTGAGGCAACGGATCTTTTAAAAAGATCCGTCGACCGACACGTAGCATGCCCCATACACTACTGGAATCAGATTATTTGCCGTTCGCCATGGCGGATGACAAAGGCATAGATCCCGGACGGCAAATTTCTTTGCCGTCCGCTAGCAGACAGCAAACTGTCCGTCTGAACACGTGCCAGCAAAGGCCTTCTTTGTCGTCCGCTTTTGCGAAACTGGCGGAAAACGATTGTGCCACCCGCCGTCTGAGGCCAGCAGACGACAAATACTACGGACGACAGTGGGGTGGCATCAGAGCCGTTAGGGCATTAACAGCGCTCTTTGCCGTCTACCAACGGACGACAATGATTCAAAAAGCTTTGCCGTCAGCCAGTGGACGGCAAAGAGCATAGTCAGGCCAGCACTGGTAAGCTGCCACATGGCCAGCTATGCCGTCTGCCGGCTGATGGCAAAGATTCAAAGGTCTTTGCCGTCCACCAGCAGACGGCATAGCTGATCAAATAGGCAGCCAGTATTCCCAGTTTCTACAGGAAGCTGCCACGTGTACTCTTTGCCGTCTGCTAGCGGACGGCAAAGAGCTTTGTCGTCCGCTAGCAGATGGCAAAGAGGCTATATATCCCGTGTTTACATTTCTATTCTAATAACACCTCTTAAGACCTTATTCTGCACATCAAATCGCTTATTTTGCTAACACAAACGAACTGCATGTACGTCCCGACCCGAACCCCACCAAACCCACAGGACCTACCTACCCCCAGGAAACCACCTTCTTCCCGACACGCCCCCTCCCCCTCACCTTCCTCCATTCCTTCGCCCAGGCTGCCACCGGATCCGCCCCATGGCCACCGGCCTGGAGCCGCGATGGTCTGGATCCAGCCTCACCTCCTCCACACGAGCCTCCACCTCCCTCCACTACCTTCCACCTAGCCCCCTCGCCTTCCTCCTCGTCTCGCGCCCCCCCGGCTGCCACCGGATCCGCGTCATGGCCATCGCCCCGGAGCCGCGACAGCCTGGATCCGGCGTCACCTCCTCCACATGAGCCGCCACCTCCCTCCCCCACCTTCCTCCTAGCCCCCGGCGCCGCCCCTCCCCCATATGCCTCCCGACCGAGTCCGCCCTCCAGCCTCCTCCACAGCTATTGGCCGCACCAGCGCCGGTGTGCTGGATGGCTGGCGCCGTGACATCCCCGAACGGCACGCCTTCCCAACGCCACCAACGGCTTTCATGTGTGGCGGCGGCGCCACTGTTCTTCACCAGCCATCATCCGCCACCTCATCGCCTGACGGGCATTAGATCCATGGGGAGTCACCCCAACGCCAGATCCATGACGCCCTCGCCGGGTCTGATCCGCCAGCATCGGATCCGCCCCAACGCCAGATCCATGAGGCAGTGCATGCGCAGTCCGCCCCCCGATGGCATGCAGTACGAGATCCAGGAGAGCTCGAGGCTTCAGACATCGTCCACCTCGCCTCTCCTCCATCCCTGTGTGCAGTTTGGTAGAGCCCCGCCCGCTCTCTTGCCACGAACTCTGCCGCCCCGACCACCGGACCGCCGATGATGACCTACAATCCACAGCCGCTCCTGCGTGTGCTGGTGTGGAGTTCGCGAAGAACGGGCATGCAGTTTTTTCGACAGCGCGGCGCAGCTCTGTACTTCATCCCCGAGCAGCTCGCCCCAGAGTTTTGGTTCGCCTTACACACCTGCATCCCATCTCCTCCATGACCTCGCCGGCATTGGTGACGCTTGTTGCAGGCCTCCCAGCCGCGTGCACTCCCCTCCTCTCCTCTGCCTCGAGCTCAGGCCAACCCCTTGCTTGGCCACATGCCGGCGCCTCCGTCCCATCTACACGTTGCTCCCTCCTAGTATGGATACCATAGGGCCCTCCTCCCAATGCCGGCAATGCTGTCAACGGCGGTGATGGTGCCTGTGCAGTTCAGTCCCCTTCTTTTCTTTTTGGATTTCGGATGTGTAGTCAACTAGCTAGCAAAGGTACTGCAATTTTGGCTAAGGTGCTATCCCGGCGCCGTGGCCGCCATGGCTTCCCCTCCTCAAATCCGGTGGTCATGGCCTCTGCCGTCTCCTATGCTTCTTCCCACAGCCGTGGCTGATGAGTAGGACGACGGTTGTTGTTCCTCTCTGACCGCTCCAATGGCATGCAAGAAGCTCCCCTCCCATCTCCAGGGGCCGCATGTGTGTGCAGCTCGCGGGCGTATTGCATGCAGCTCTCATGCACGTGCATCTGCAGCTCGCATGCCGCAGTGGGTCGCATGCGGTAGTGGGTGGAGCCGTGGAGGAACACTGCAGCCTGGCCCTCCGCCGCTGGAGCAGCAAAGGCTGTGGCGGTGAAGTGCACCGCGACTCTGCGTGTAGTGCAGTGGCCATGTGCCCCCTCGAGTACCTAGCTGTACCAGGCAGACAACATGGACCAAAAATAATTAAGCAAGCAACATAGTTGGTGTCCCGACGAACTTGGCCTCTGTCGCTTCACTTTCACGTTGGTTGAAGCCAGGGCTTGTTCTGAACTTGTGATGCACAGGAACGAAAGCCACTACTCTGGAGCAGATTATCATTTCAAGCCATTCTGTCATGGTGTAGCTCAAGTCTGAACTAACTGAATGATGGAAAGATGCGGAAGACCGACCCAAAGTAATCTGAAGCACGATGCGAGGTTCTCTCCAGACTGCACATTACCAACCAAAACAGCAGGCCTGAAAGGCTGAAACTAGCTAGGGCAAAATTCAGTGACACTAAAACAAAAACAGCAGGCAAGCAGGCAGGAGAAATACGGCACGCTGCTGCCATGTAGAGTACGTACGTGCTCTAGAGCAGACATGCACAGTCCTAGCATTATTCTGCTACTGAAGAAAACTATTAAGGGGCGTTAGCAGTGGCTATGTGGTTCATTCCGTAAAGAACCCGACGAGCAGTTCATTTTGTTCACGTGATAACCGAAGAAAACTAAAAAATGATTTTGAAAAATCAGTGCAGTCCGCTTCACCTCGTCTCATCTAAAATAGAAAAAAAAAAAAAGTCATGTACTTCACTTCAATCTGTCACGTGATTCACTTCCCTCGGTTGTGAATTACACTCGTCTGTAGTAGTTTCATGTCTTCCCAAAAAAAATTGTGCTACCAAAGAGGTTCACTACTCGTCTTCCAGCAGCTCGTAATTCATATTTTGAAGCTCACTTTGTTCTCTCACGCAGTTTGTTATAAAACTCCTTTGTGGTTCCCTTGGTAAACATAAACCAAAACATCTCAAAGAAGCTCGCTTCTTATTAGATGTAGTGCACTCGCTTAGTCCCTGCGGTCCACTCGCCCGGTCTATGCGCGTAAAAAATAATAAGTATGAAAAAAGGCAATAAAAACTCATGAGGTTCACTTTTGGTAGTGTTGCGCTTCACTTTCGGAAGTGTTGCGGTCCACTCACGTTCAAAAAAGAGTAAAAAAACAACAAAAACTTATGGGAGAAAAGTTTACGTCCAACAACAAAAAATTAAGAAGTTCGTTTGGCCGTCTGATGCAGTGCGATTTTTCGTCCGATGCAGTGCGGTTTTCAGTCGGATGAAGTACCCACGTCGATTTGGTTGTCGCGAAAAAAAGAGTGTCCGCATTTCGGTAATTCGAAATTCCTCTTAAACCGTAAAGAATTAGAGAGAGTGTTCTACATGAAAGAGTTGTGTATCATAGATATCTTTCGAAGGCGTATCGTTTGAATCATTCCGGCCAGCGGTTTGCAAACATTTCGCCAAAAACGGCTGCTGCCACTCATCGTCCGCCGCACGATTTTCAAAATTAACTTAAAATCGTAAGGAATTTCAAAACTATTTCAACATATGAAAGTTGCGCCTCGTTCGTAGCTTTTCAACGGCATATCACACGCCTCGTTTTGATCAACGGTTCAAAAACTGGAGCGAAAACAGTACCGAAAATTTGAAAAAAATTGAAAAACAGAATTCCGCGATTTAGTAAATTTGAAACTGCTCTTAAACCGTAAGGAATTAGAGAAAAATTTATATATGAAAAAGATGTGCCTCGATGATATCTATCCAACGGCGTATCGTTTGGTTCATTCCAACGAGCGGTTTAGAAGAAATCGTGAAAAAGCGCTCGCTGCCACTCGTCATGGGCCGCACCATTTTCAAAACTGCTCTTAGACCGTGTAGAATCTCAAAAAGTGTTCAACATGTCGAAGTTGCACCTAATCCATAGCTTTTCAACGGTATATTACACGCCTCATTCTGATAAACAGTTAAAAAATTAGAGCGAAAACAGTACCGAAAAAATAACGCGTGCAGTTTTTTCCGACGAGAAGTTCACTCGTGTGAGTACTGCAGCACACTTGATTCAAAGAATGACGTGCACTTGCGTTCAGCGTGCAGTGCGGAGGTGGTGTGCCGAATAGTTATTCTGCTAATATTAGTAGAATAGACCGTCTATATATATATATATATATATATATATATATATATATATATATATATATATTCATAGGCACAACAGACATATGATCTATGCAACACATATATAGCTCCATCCATGACAACATATATACATACATAAGAAACATAGTATCATCCATACATATTACACTACTATCACAATATTCATCCAACACATTGTTCCATGCATCCATATAACATTGTTCCATGCATCCAACACAAAGAAACAAGCACTCTATCTATGCAAGCTTCCATATAGTGAGTTAAATCTGCAAAATGGGAAACAAGAAAGTTAGAATAAGAAGAGGAAGAAAACTAGAAGAAGAAGAAGAAGAAGAAGAAGAAGACTAGAAGAAGGAGAAGAAGACTAGAAGAAGAAGAAGTAGTTACTTCTTCTTCTTCTTCTTTTCTTCATCTTCCTTGATTTTATTCATCTTATTATGTCATTTGTGGATTAAATAGGCTAAATTATGTCATAAATGGACTAAATAGGCTAAATAAGAAGAAAAATGCAATTTTTTGAGCTAACGTAGCAAATTATGCCATTTTTGACCTAACTAACACAACTAGGGAAAAGCCTATACACAGAATCTTACCAGCAGCGCGTTTTAAAATCAGGCGCTGCTGCTATGTAGCAGTAGCGCGCGCTCTCAAAACTCGCTGCTGAAACAAGTTTATCAGTAGCGCGCACACTCTAAGACGCGCTACTGCTAAAATTCCCACGACGCCGCCGCGAGGCCAGTTATAGCAGCAGCGCGTTAACACAAAGAGCGCTACTGCTACGGATCGTAGCAGTAGCGCATTTACGCAATAATCGCTAGTACTAAGGTTACTACAAAAATTTAGTCCCACCTTGCTCCGTGAAGAGAGTTTGTACCACCTTAAATATGTTACTTCTACAACTTTCACAAGCACTTGGTCTTCATTGAACTCTATGTGTAGGATCTGTGGCCGCAATAGGAATCCTCGCATGTTCTTAAACCAACCGTCGAGGATTCCTATTGATAAATCAGATTATACACAAAAAGAAAATTAATGATCAATGTATTTTTATGTCTATGTCTAACATAGCAGTAGTGCGTTCTCGGCGAAAGGCGCTACTGATACATCGTTTAGCAGTTGCCCATTTTGCTATAGCGCGCTACTGCTAAGTCATTCCCTCTCCCCCCACTCACCTATCCGATCCAGATCACACTCACACACACACTTGATCTCCCCCTCAACCCCCGCGCCGCCAGTCCTCCCACATCGCCCCTCCTCCGATCTGCGCCGCCGTCACCTCATCATCCTCGCTGGACTCGGTACCGGCCTCCTCCTCCATCCTCCCTCCACTCGCCGTTGGCTGACCCCTCCTCGCTCCGCCTTCCTCCTCCATTCTCCCTCCACTCGCCGCCGGCCAGCCCCTCCTCGCTCCGCCTTCCTCCTTCATCCTACTCTCTTCTCCCTCCTCGAGTCGCCCCTCCTTCTCCCTCCTCCCTGCTACATTTTGATTTAGTAGGCTAGTTCATATGCAACATTCTGATTTAGTTGATATGATTCAGTTGATTTAGTAGGCTAGTTGATTTAGTTGATTTAGTTCATATGCAACATTTTGATTTACTTGATTTAGTACGCTAGTTGATTTAGTTGATTTAGTAGGCTAGTTGATTTAGTTGATTTAGAACATTTTGATTTAGTTGATTTAGTATGCTAGTGAATTTAGTAGGCTAGTTGATTTAGTTGATTTAGAACATTTTGATTTAGTTGATTTAGTATGCTAGTGGATTTAGTATGCTAGTTGATTTAGTTGATTCAGTATGCACCATTTTATTGTTATTTTTTCGGCAATAGGTGCCACCGAAATGCTTTGGTATGTGGTACCTTGTCATCTAATATGTTATTAGATCCTAGGATTATAATTCTCCATAAAATTGCTTCTCGCGGAAGAACCAAAAATATCACATGCTACTGTTTTTCTTTACTGTGAAGTGAATCATTAATTCTTTGCTCATATTGCTTTAGGAAAATGGCTCCACCAGCACCACCACCACTATGTCGACTGTGCAAGTCAAGGTGCGCCAGCAGCCTTGCAACTGGCAAGCTGTTTGGCATCTACTTCCAGCCGAGTTTTCGTCATGCGGCGGTAAGAAATTAGATGAAATGTAACAACTATTTTATTTTTAGTGTTGGCATTACTGCATTGTGTCATTTTTCTTTTCTTACACAGACCGTCCCATGCAATGTGAGGTTGACATTCAACAAGCTGATAGGAGACACTGTGACATTTGAGGCTCCTGGGGGGCCGTACACTATGGAGGTCGAGAAAGGACGCAATATGTCGCAGATTAGAGGAGATGGATGGGCCCGTTTCCTCGCCCGCATGCGTCTTACTGGTGGTGAGTTAATCAGCTTCTCCTTCAGAGCAGAAAGACCCAAGCTGGCTGTCATTTATCTCAACCTGGTGGAAGATGATGAAGATGACGAAGATGATGAAGATGACGAAGATGATGAAGATGACGAAGATGATGCAGATGAAGAAGATGATGAAGATAATGAGGACCCACTCGATGAAGATGATGATAACCCACTTCATGAAGCCATCATAGCTCAAAGAATGAGGCTGAGCAAGGAGGAGGTGTGCAACCTATGGGACATAATTCCACCACATGCTGACTTTGTCAGGGTGTCATTCGTGACCCGCCTGACAAGTACCATGGTCGATCGACATGATATGGTATGTTATACTTACAAATGCAAATTATCCGATGATATGCTTAGTGTAGAGTCCAATGGTATGTTGTGTGGAATCTAATCGTTGATATGCTTTAGTGTAGAGTCTGATCACATGCTTATTAGTGTAGAATCCAAGGAACTATTAATAGTGTAGATAATCCATATATACTTATTAGTAGAATTCATGATTAATTAGTACAAATGCGTAGTACTATGTCTTTTGATAGTGTAGAAATCTAGACTTAATAGAAATATATTTGCAAGAGTATGTGTGAGGTTATTTATTAATTGATATGTTTTTCTTATTCAGAAATTGCCAAAGAACCTATCTGTGAGTTGTGGTATCGAGCCTGATGAAGAAGGCTCAGCTGGACTACGCCTTGCCGCAAAGGGCTCCGTCACCACCTGTACTTACCGCATGGACACAGACGGTCGCACACACTTAAACTCGGTTGGATGGAAGAGATTCCTCATTGGCAAGAATCTTCGTGTTGGACAGGCCATCCTAATTACTATCAGGAACACCCACCGCCCAGGCTTGAGGATGATGATCGTCGTCGATATCATCTAGAACTATATATGTGTGTGTGGCTATATCATCTAGAACTACATATGATGATCATCGATGATATCATGTAGAACTACATATGATGATCGTCGTCGATATCATCTAGAACTAAATATGATGATCATCGTCGATGTCACCTTGTACTTCTTGAGGATGCATGTTGAGTATATATGAAATTGTTATCTAGTACTCCCTCGGTTCCAAATTACTCGTCCTGGTTTTAGTTCAAATTTGAACTAAAACCACGACAAGTAATTTAGAACCGAGGGAGTACTACCTAGTACCTATAATGCTTTATGAAATTGATATCTAGTAGTACCTAGTATCTAGAAGTTGCAGTTTATTGAAGCTGGAATGGGGAAATGGTGAAAGATATAACAGTAGCGCGGGCTCAGGAAATCGCTACAGCTAACTAATAGTAGCGTGTTCCAAAAATGCGCTGCTGATATAGTCAATAGTAGTAGCGCGGGTACAGACAGCGCTACTACTAACAGTTAGCTGTAGCGCCTTATTGGTAGCGCGTGTGCCCGCGCTGCTGATAGCCTCAAAACCCGCGCTACTACTAGGGTATTCCCTAGTAGTGTAAGCTTATTGTGTCATTTTAGAGGACAACAAGCTAAGTATATGACATTTATGAGGGTAGCAAGGTTATGATGCCATTTATGAATAAAAACAAGTAAGAGGAGGAAAAGAAGAAGAACAACAAGAAGAAGAACTTCTTCTTCTTCTTCTTTTCTTCCTATTCCTTGTTTCCTTCCTCTTCCTTGATTTTCTTCATCTTATTATGTCATTTGTGGATTAAATAGGCTAAATTATGTCATAAATGGACTAAATAGGCTAAATAAGAAGAAAAATGCCATTTTTGAGCTAACGTAGCAAATTATGCCATTTTTGACCTAACTAAGCTTATCGTGTCATTTTGGAGGACAACAAGCTAAGTATATGACATTTATGAGGTTAGCAAGGTTACGATGTCATTTACGAATAAAAATAAGAGGAGGAAAAGAAGAAGAAGAACAACAAGAAGAAGAAGAAGAAGAGGAAGAAGAAGTTCTTCTTTTGTTTCTATTCCTTCTTTCCTTCCTCTTCCTTGATTTTCTTCATCTTATTATGTCATTTATGGACTAAATAAGCTAAATTATGTCATAAATGGACTAAACAGGCTAAATAAGAAGAAAAATACCGTTATCACGGTGGTGTAGGAATGGTCGAGGCTGCGCCATTGTTGGCAGACGGAGGTGAAGGACCGGTCGGGGTTCCGGCATTGGCAGACGCGGAAGGATTGGTCGATGCTTGTCGGGAGCCATGCTGAACCAAAGATCATTTCCAATAATGTCTCATTAGCATGATGCAAACTGAAATGTGAATAGTAGTAACTAAGGACCATTCAAATCAAACTCACCATGCCCGCCGGAGCAATCTGGGGCATCGGCGGAGCAACCTGACCGCTTTTCTCGCACATGGTCTGCACATTTGGTTCTCACGAGTCAGTCATATTAGTTAGTAATGCGAACATTACGTGCATGATTGGGCTAATATGCACAAGAAACGTACCACGATGAGCTCGTATAGGGCCCGGTGAGACGCATCGTTCCAGTTTCTCTCCTCCTCCAACATCTTAGCCGTCCTCTCCTCCCTCTCCCTCTCCCTCTCCGCCACCTCCCTTTTTGCCTCCTCCAAAAGCGCCTGGGTATTCAATCTCTCTTTCTCAACCGCTGCCTACAACACAACACTCATCGTTAGCATTGTAATCATCGACGGACGCACACACAATGTAATGGAGGAAAGGTCAGAGAGTCCGTATAACTAACCGCCACCGCGAGCTCCACGGGCCGTGCACGAGGCGTTATCTCAGGATCAGAGCTACTCAGGCACTTCTTGATCTGCTGGAGAGTCTTAGGACAACGTAGCAGTCCATCACCAATGGCTTGAGCGCCATGGGACCTCCCACCACCAGATATCGTCACCAGCTCTGTATCAAAAGGATCCTGGCTCGGGTTAAAGTCCTCCCCTTTCCTCGTCTTCCCGTCGTCTTTGTACTTCACAAGCTTGTGGTGGGAGGAGATGTTGGTGAAGTTCTCTGGATGATCTAGGCCAGACTCCATGAATGCCTTGGCCTTCTTGTATGAGGCAATATGGGTCATGCCATAGAGGTCGAACACAGAAGGCACATGCTTCTTGTGCTAGTGCGCCTGAGAGAGAGGAACAAAATATTAGTTAATTAGGGCTCAAGCTAGCATTAAGAATGATATTACTATGTAAATAGGTCATTTTGGAGCTAAGAAAGGTTATTATGTCATTTTCGAGGAAAATAAGCTAAGTTTAGGTCATTTTGGAGCTAAGAAAGATTATTATGACATTTTTGACCAAAGTATGCTAATTATGTCATTATTGAGCTATCGAAGGTAGTTATGCCATTTTTTAACTAACTAAAGCATATTAAGTCATTTTATAGAGCTATGTAAAGGTTATTATGTCATTTTAGAGCTGAATATGTCATTATTGAGCTATCCAAGGTAGTTATGCTATTTTTTAGCTAACTAAAGCATATTAAGTCATTATTGAGCTATCGACGGTAGTTATGCCATTTTTTTACTAACTAAAGCATATTAAGTCATTATTAAGCTAATTATGTCATTATTTAAGTATCCAAGGTAGTTATTATGTCATTTTAACTAACTAAGCATATTAAGTCATTTTGGAAAGGATAAATGCTACCATGAAGAATGAAATTGCATGAATCATGTGGCAAACCACATACCCAGTTATCCCCGTACACAAACATGTTGGAGCTCCCTTAATGGTGTGGCACACCTTCCATTTGGTCGCGCTTATCCTTGGCCCTTTGGTGTTCAAGCCGCCATTCAGGAGAGCACCACGCATCCACCAACTCCTCCCAACAGTCCATCTTATCGACACACCATCTCGGGGGCACCTACATGAGTCAAGAGAAATTTCAGCGCTACAAATCAAATCAAGAAAACTAAGTTCAGGGCATTAAGAATAGGTATCATTACCGACAAGTACTTCTCCCTACTCAGAAACTTGCTGCGACACTTCTTCTTGGCCTCCTAATACCCATGCGAGGCGTAGTAGTCTCGAACGGCCTGCACCCGAGCCTCGTGCCGTAAGTTCTGAAGTAGGCCCTTGCACTCGGCTTCGACAACCATAGCCGCGGCCTCCTGTTCTCCCTCTGAAACCCTGTAGAAGGTCTGCAATCAAAGAAGACAATAATGATTAGTACAATCACTAGGTAGGTAGTGTTCATTTTTAATTCTCTAAAGGAGAAATTACCCAAAACCGATGGAACACAATGTCTGCCACCATCTCACACTCGACACCGGCGACCTTCTCCCTTGGAGGGGCCGGGGCAACTGAGTACAGCTCCCAGCTCAGTGCTAGCTGTGGAACCTGACCCTCACCGGGCATCGTGACCAACCCAGGGAAGTGCTGCCGGCAAAGCGTGCCAAGGACCTAGTTGGGCCTGTGGACACCACTGTCACGGGGGTATACCAGCCCCTGCAGTATGACAAGGCAAACACATTAGATATTAATTTGAAGGAACATGAAGGCAAAAGGTTAAAAAAAGGTAAAGTCACTTACTTCAACCCTTTAGGCGCAATCAACCACCTCTGGTCGGGGGTCGTCGGCACGGGCAGGAGCTTTGTACCACCATGCTTGTAGACCTTCTTGCCCTTCTCAACCATCTCATCCTCACTGTAGCTATCATCTGAAAAGGTGTCCTCGCTACCATCATCCGGGCAACTAGCCTCCGGAGTCTCGTGGGAAGAAGACGGCGGGATCGGAGTCTCATGGGAAGAAGACGGCGGGACCGGAGTCTCGTCGGAAGAAAATGGCAGGACCGGAGTCTCGTGGGAAGAAGATGGCGGGACCGGAGTCTCGTGGGAAGAAGACAGCGGGACCGGAGTCTTCTGGGACGAAGACCCCATGACCGAAGTCATCTGGGACGAAGACCCCGTTACCTAAGTCTTCTGGGACGAAGACTCTAGGACCGGACTCACGTGGGCCGAAGGATCTGCGGCCCGAGTCTGGTGGGGCGAAGGATCAACAACCGGAGGCTCATGGACCGGAGTCTGAGACGGGTCCATGTCAGACGGAGTAGTCCTGTGGTCGGGTGAATCAGCTGAGGGTGGCGGCGAGGAAGGCGTAGCAGCCTTCCTACCTCTCCCACTGCCACGTCCACCTCTACCAGCAACCTTCTTCATCCTCCCCCGACCTCTCCCAGCCGAAGTAGAAGCGCCCGCCGGAGTTGTCTGCATACTGTCTAGCAGCACTCTCCGGAGGGGCACAGGTGCAATAATGGAACGACCCCTCCCAGTAGCGCTCGCAGGAGGCTCGGGGCGCTCTGGACCCTTGCCCACCATCCTGTCAACACCTGCAATGACAAAAAGTAAACGAAATTAGTACAACATAAAAAAATTGGATACCTGACATGAACATATTAATATGTATATAATTTAAGTGTATCATCATCATGAACATAATAAAAATACACCCAATCAACACAAATATGTATGACGTTTTTGTATGGTGTGGGGGTGTCGATGGTCGGGGTCGTGGTCGGGGTGTGGTGTCCGGGTGTCGGGGTCGGGGTGTCGTGTAGTAAAACATAAAAAAAATTGGATACCTGACATGAACATAATAATATGTATATAATTTAAGTGTATCATCATCATGAACATAATAAAAATACACCCGATCAACACAAAAATGTATGATGTTTTTGTATGGTGTGGGGGTGTCGATGGTCGGGGTCGGGGTGTCGTGCCGGGGTCAGGGTGTCAGGGTGTCGGGGTCGGGGTCGGTGTGTGGGTCGGTGTGTGGTGTCAGGGTGTCGGGAGTCGGGGCTAAGGGTGGTGTGGTGTCAGGGTGTCAGTGGTCGGGGTGTTAGGTGTCCGGGTGTCAGTGGTCGGGGTCGGGGTGTGGTGTCAGGGTGTCGGGGTGTGGTTTCAGGGTGTCGGGGATCGGGGTTGGGATGGGAGGGGTCGAGGTGTCGATTGTCGGGGTCTCAGGGTGTCGGGGTGTCGGGGTCGGGTTCGGGGTGTTGGTGGTCGGGGTGTCAGGTGTGGGGGTGTCGATGGTCGGGGTCGGGGTTGGGGTGTGGTGTGCGGGTGTCGGGGTGTTGGGGTCGGGGTGTCAGGGTGTGGGGGTGTCGATGGTCGGGGTCGGGGTTGGGGTGTGGTGTGCGGGTGTCGGGGTGTCGTGTCGGGGTCGGGGTGCCAAGGTGTCGGGGTCGGGGTCAGGGTGTGGGTCGGTATGTGGTGTCAGGGTGTCGGGGGTCGGGGGTAAGGGTGGGTGTGGTGTCAGGGTGTCGGTGGTCGGGGTGTCAGGTGTCGGGGTGTCAGTGGTCGGGGTCGGGGTCGGGGTGTGGTGTCAGGGTGTCGGGGTCGGGGTGTCGTGTCGGGGTCGGGGTCTCGGGGATCGTCGGGGGTTGGGGTCGGGGGTGTGGTGTCAGGGTGTCGGGGGTTGGGGTCGGGGTGTCGTGCCGGGGTGTCGGGGTCGGGGTCTCTTTTTTCCTTTTCTTCTTCTCTTCTTCTCCTCCTCCTCCTCTCCTTCTTCTTCTTCTTCTTCTTCTTCTTCTTCTTCTTCTTCTTCTCCTCTTTCTTCTTCTTCTTCTTCTTCTTCTTCTTTCTTCTTCTTCTCCTCCTCCTCCTCTTCCTCCTCCTCCTCCTCCTCCTCCTCCTCTTACTCTTCTTCTTCTTCTTCTTCTTCTTCTTCTTCTCCTCCTCCTCCTCCTCCTCCTCCTTTTTCCTCTTCTTTCTTCTTTTCTTCTTTCTTCTTCTCCCTCCTCCTGTTCCTCCCTCCTCCTCCTTCTACTCTTCTTCTTCTTCTAAACCAAAACTAATCTAAAATAAACTAAACTAAAATGAACTAAAACTAAAACTAATCTAAAATAAAGTAAACTAGAACTAAAACTAAAACTAAAACTATAACAATAACTAAAACAGAAACTAAACTAAAAGAAACAAAAAGAAATGAATTAAACAAAAAGGAGGGAGGAGCTCACCTGCAGGAGGAGGCGGCGACCCGGTGGAGGGGGAGGCCGGACGGCCGCGGCGGCCGCTGGAGGAGGCGGCGACCCGGTGGAGGGGAGGCCGGACGGCCGCGGCGGGACGGGGCGAGGACGGCGACGGGGCGGGGACGGCCGCGGCGCGGCTGGCCGACGTGGAAGGGGCGGCGGGGCCGCGGTGGAGGTCCGGGAGGGCTGCGGGGCGGCCGGCTATGCCGGCCGGGGTTGGCGGCGGCGGTGCGGGCCGGTGTCGGTTGGGGATGGCGACGGAGGGGGGGGGGCGGGTCGACGTGGAAGGCGCGGCGGGGGTGTGGTGGAGGTCGGGGCACCGCAGGGAAGGGTTGCGGGGCGACCGGCTACGGCACACGGGGTCGGCGGCGGCGGCGGTGCGGGTGTGGGTGGGGAGGGGAATGAGAGAGTGAGAGAAGAGAGCGGACGGGGCGGGACGGCCGTTAACGTACCCGCCTCTTTGCCGTCGGCCAACGGTCGGCAAAGAGGTGGGGCCGGTGGGCTGTAGTTGTTTAAACAATAACTGGACCCACCCACTTCTTTGCCGTCCGCTAGATAAAGATTCTTTGCCGTCCGCTAGACAAAGATTCTTTGCCGTCAGCCAGCAGACGATAAAGAATTGGCTGATGGCAAAGACATAGTTTGCCATCAGCCACTTCTTTGCCGTCCGTTTTCTTGTGGTTGACGGCAAAGACCTTCTTTACCGTCGGCCAGTAGACGTCAAAGAATTAGCAGACGACAAATAAGCTAATTCCAATAGTGATAAATAAAACACAACTAAATAGTTACAAGAGAGAGAAAAAACACTTAAGACTAAGTAACTTCTTTTGCAACAACACCTTTAGGAAAGGGAACGACCTCACACCGTTGTCGCCATGTCCAATTGAAGATGGACATGACGAAGAATTTCATCCTAGTTGTCGCGACCAACCACTAAAGGACAACAAGGAGACATCGCCTTCAACAAGGTAATGACACAAGATTGACAAAAGGCCAAACCAAGGGTTTTCAGCCCTCAGAGGTGTCGGATATCAGATCTGAAGCAGTGTTCAAACCACCTTACTCCATGCTAGGCCTTAGAGGTGATATCGGATAGGTGAGATGCTTTCCACCGTAGATAGATTCCACAACCATCAGGGGGCTGCCCATTCCGCGGAGCTGGCCACTACCAATCCGAGCGTGCACGAGCTGACCTGCAACATCTACCACAACCCCCGAGGACATTGCCTCGACATCCTCAATGTGAGAAGAGAGTCGAATCTCGTTGATCTTAATGCTGATGGGGGTCCGTCGGCGTGCCACTGCCTCATCGGCGACCGATATTGCCACTAGCACCATGAACCTCCCTGTGCGCAGGCCACCGTTTATGCATTGGATGAGAAACATACGCCTTAGGCCGCTCTACGACCAAGCTGAATACGCCGAATTCTGAACTTCCACTGCACGTAGCCCCGCAGGTCATTAGCCTATGTTGGCATCATGGCATGGTGGCTGAGGTGGCGACCCCCACCGCTACTCTTCGCGGTGTTGTGGCGCACACACACACACAGACATCTCGTCATGATGCAGAAGACTCTACAATGGCTCCGGTCCTCTGACCACCAAGGAGGCAGCGGCCACTTGAGCAACCATGGCGTCGACAATGTGGCCTTCGAACTGCTCCCCCACAGATCAGTGACATCCTTAATCAAGAAACACCACGCCACAGCTCCACGAGCGACGCACAATTGGCGGTGCGATTCCCAACCCATGCAAAGGCATCGTCCTGATCGATGCACAAAATGAGAGGTGGTGGCGAGCGGCTCCCGTGACTACGGAGCCCCGACACTACTTACTACGGCGTTCTGTCTCGAAGGGCGAGCGGAGTAGAGTGGATACCCTCACAATGACCTCCGGTGGATACTGTCAATGCTGTCACCCGTGACGAGGATGCGCGAGCAGGTGCTCTTGAAGACACCCCAACCAGCCTGGCTATTATGGTCTTTGATGGTCGAGCAAGATCTTTTTTTTTTCATGGCAATACGTGTCTCATTCATATCATAAAGATTAAAGTACAAGTCACGTCAAGACCGACATGACAAAACTGAAAAGATAGCAGAACATCTCTGACCTTGACACCAACGCCCGTCACCTGCCTCTGGCACCACCACAGCAGCCACCGAAGAAAATAATGACGGATCACCTCCTCACCCGAGCTCGACGCGTCTCCATCGCTGATATGCAGCTTTGCGGACCTCCAACGTGGCTCACCAAAAGTGAAGCCCTTGCCGTTGAACGAATCAGAACAGGGCAACACCCCGGACAGGCCATCGAACTCCAGATCTGGCACCCCACCACGACTAAGATGCCGAAGGAGGAAACCATACCTGCCATCCACGAACCACGAACCCAGCACAAGTTCTGTCTTCCAAATGTCGTCGATGCAGACCACAATCTGCATTTGCTCCTGGACTACCTCCCAAGCTCCGCGCCGACGCTGGAGCAAACGTCGTCGCAACGACGGAGCTCGAGGACACATGTCCACCACGAGGATGCCGCCGCCTCCACGACATCCTTGCTTGAACAGACTGGTTTCTAAATCCATCCCCAACCATAGAACCGATGGCCTCGTCAGGGAAAGATCCAAAGAATTTTTATTCAGCGCCGTCATCGTCACCGCCGAACCAAGACAATAAACAGCCTAAAAACCTAGACTACGAGAGTAAAAACAATCTACGCGCGTGGATCCGGCGACCCCCCTCACTACCGACGACCGAGGTCACCGGCGGAGGGGAGCCGCCGGAGGACGGCGCTAGAAGATTGGCCCTTGGGGGCGACTAGGGTTTCCAGCCGCCAGCCGCCAGGACAAGGGGAAAAGAGATCCAAAAAATCATGGTCGAGCAAGATCGCCGATGTGTAATTAACTGATCAAGAGGTTTCTTTCCCGGGCCCATGTGTTAGATCTATAGCCCGGCGCCCTATATCACTTCCGGGCAGGTCCTCTGGTAACTGACCGGTCACAAAAAAACCGGCCCAATCGGAACTCACAAACGGACCTCAAACGCCCGGGCTGACCGGCATCCCTCATAACCATAAAAAATGGGGGCGGTGTCCGCCACATCAGCTCCGCCACTGACGTCCCACCCCGACCCCACGAAATCCTTCGTTCGGAAGAAACCTTAGCTCACTCCGCTCCGCCACGCCTCCATTTCCCCAATCCGTCCAATCCCTAGTGCCAACGAGCATGTCCAGCACCGGCACCACTCCGACGGCAGCTCCGGGGACGAGGATGAGCTGGCGCTTAGCGCTCACGGGTCGATACGAATGGCAGCTCCGGGTCCGATGCGACGCCACCTGTCGCCCGTCTTCGCAGCGCGGACGCAGGTGCCGGCCCTTCCCGCCCTGCGCGCGGATCTGTGAGGCCTGCCCGAGACAGTCTCCTCCACCTTCGGTCACGCTCCGCGCGGGCAGCGATGGGTTCTAGTGCCCGCTCCGCCGCCCGCCGCGAGAGGCAGAGAGCAAGGGAGGTGTGGTGGGTCTGACGCGGCTACGCTATCCGCCCGTCGCCATTGCGTGATGCCGGTGCGACGATGAGGTGCGTCTCCTCGAGTGTGTGTGTGCCGTCGATCACTTACTGAGGCTGAGACGGACGCCCGACGGTTCTGGAGGATCAACGCCAAGTAGCTCTGATTTGGCATTGAGCAATCTGAGCGGGAGACAGTGGCAGAGGTGACGAGGGTGGTCAAGCTCAAGCGCAAGCAAGACTACATCATCGGGCGCTTGCAAGGCTACATCGTCATCTCCGATTCCTCCGACAACGACGGGTCCGACATCGACCCACCTTCTGCCGCGGACTCCTACAGTTGCGCCGGCGACCTGAAGGGCAAAGGGCTGGCGAGGAAGTGGTGATGACCGTCTTAATTTCAAGTGTTTAGATGTAGTTTGAACTTGGCCGTCGTATTTTGTGTATTATGTAAACTTTGTCTATCTTTTGAAGATCCGCCTATGATCTTTTGATGAACCGATTATGCATTTATATATCCATTTTTATGTCCGCTCATGATCTACGTAATTTTTATTAACGTTGCATGATTTAGTATGGATATAAGGGACGGAATATAAGATACGCCGGCGTGAAGCACATATATAAAGAGTGCCCGGTCAGTGTCAATGGACGTGTCCGGACGCGTCTGCAGACGTATAGGGGTTTAGCAAGTCCGTCTGTAGATGCTCTTGGGTCCTGCTATCTGCTTCGGGTACTACCACATCTAAGTGCAAGCCATGCCATCCAACAAATGAAAATAATAATGAATTCCTACCGACCTTTGCTCTTATGAATAGTGATTTCACATCGTCGCCCTTTATATACACCA
Source organism: Triticum aestivum (assembly GCF_018294505.1). Classification (NCBI taxonomy): domain Eukaryota; kingdom Viridiplantae; phylum Streptophyta; class Magnoliopsida; order Poales; family Poaceae; genus Triticum; species Triticum aestivum. The sequence continues at coordinate 600,687,458 of NC_057807.1, forward strand.
CGGCATCTTCATTCGAGCAGATTGCAACCTTCATACTTCCATTTAATCTCAAGGTGTTGGTAGAAGTTTCTTTTCTTAATCGAGTATAGGGTGAGAGAAGATACAATACAAATGCAATAGCCTATGGGAATAGAATACATTGGGAATACTGATGGTACCACAAGTGAAGGACCACTAAGAGAAACACGAGATATTAGATCTCCACGAGAGTGAAATGTTACCATACTCTTGTGAATTAGATGGTTTGTGAGTGTGGTAAACAGGAAAAGACAATGGATCGTTTTCATCCCCCGTGTTTCTTTTATGGATCTACTAGTAAAAAAAAAAAGCTTTCAGAACGGACCATGAAACAGACGACGATTCAAACTCGCGGCTCGTGTAATTAGTTGTTTTATTAGGTTTTTTTTCACCTTATGATAAGCTTTGCTTCATCTATGACGCGTTTGATAGTGTGGCCTGCAACAGTTCTTAGCCCGCACGGTACTAAAAGCACCTTAGCGTCTGCATGCGGGGGACGCTTGACTTGGCCGTTTACAATGGAGGCTCAAGGAATTCTCTGTTTGTTTAAGTGCTAACCTCATCCACTTATTAGTCTTTTTCAATCTAAATAACTGCGTTTCGATTCAAGTTACTACATCAAAAAGAAGCACATCGTTGTTGTTCTTCCATTCAGTTGATTGGTTCACTAGTTCCTGACCGAAAAGAAAAGTCCTGACTAGTAAACCAAACGCATGACTAGTTCCTGACATCATAATATAACTCCAATGTCAGGACTTTTTGCCTGTTTTTTTTCCGGTCAGGAACTAGTGAACCAAACTCCAAAAGACGCTGCGAGCAACCAAACGCATGACTAGTTCCTGACATCGGAGTCTAACGTGGCCCAAAGATACCTTTGGAGTTCCTATTCAGCTTCCAGGCCAAATAAGAATTGGATCCAGCGCCCGTCCCGGCATAACAAATCCAAAACGTCCCGTCCCGGCATTATTTCGGCGACGCATGGTTTGGAAAGGACAAAATGACATGTCCTCTCAAAATTTCCAAGCCATTCTGAAAAGGAAAAAGTCCATTTTAAACCTTGAAATCATAGAGGTTCGGCGAATCAAACCCTCAAGTCCAAATCCCTGTCTTTTGCACCCTGAACTATACAATCCCAGTCTAAATCAAACTAGGAGTCGTTTGTCAAACAGGGATTGCAAAGGAAGGCCGGGATTGGTGGTGGAACCTATTTGCCGCCCACAGCAGTGGCTACGCCCGCGGCTGGGCCGGCCCATTACGCGGCAGCGCGCGCTGTCCGTTCATTGCTTTGTTTTTCTGTTCATTTCTTTTGTTGACCTTTTGTTTTATTTTATCTTTTAGGTTTATTCTTTCTGGTTCTTTCTTTCTTTCTGCCTTTTTCTTTCGGATTTTCTTTCTTTTGTTTTTTGTTTTCCTTTTTCTTCCATTAATACATTATAAGGAAACATTTCATTGTGTATTTTTTCATTAATAATACTTTAATACGACGAACAATCTGTGTTTCTTCTGTTTATTTTTACTTTCTTATTTTTTGTGTATTATACAAGATTTTATCATGTATTATGAAAATGATCATCATATATTTAAGAAAATGTTTATTATGTACTTAAAAATGTTCAGCATATAGGGAAAAAATGTTTAATATGTACTTGCAAATTTTTCAGCGCACATCACAGTAATGCTCATTGTGTATTTTCAAATTGTTCAGCGTATATCACAGTAATGTTCACTGTGTATTTACAAATTGATTAGCATACATCACACAAATGTTCAATGTGTATTTAAGAAATTGTTCATTGTATATTAAAAAATGTTCAATGGTCGAAATTATTCATTTTTTTTATTAAAACGCAGATGCACAACTTTTTAAAGAAAATTGGTTCCGTTTTAAAAAACTCACAAAATTAAAAAATGGTCGTGTTTTCTAATTTTTTTCTGGAGTTTCAAAAAATATTCCTATATTTCACAAAATTCTAAAGATGTCCGTGTTTTCAATAAAAATCAGGAGTTCAACAATGTTCCCGTTTAAAATTGTTTGCGAGTTTTAAATCTTTTCCATTTTCCTAATTTTGTTCGGGTGTTTTAAAAAATATGCATGTTCCAAAAGTTTGTTTAAATTCTCCAAATTAAGTTTTGTAAATTTGTTCACAAATTTGAGAAGTAGTCGCTTATCATAAACACTCAAAAAGAATCGAAACATTTTTTGCGTTCGAAATTTAAGAAAATATTCGAATCTGGTGTTGATTCATATAGTTTTGTGTTGCTTTATTTTAGGTGTATATTCTTTAGTGTTGCTATTTGAATATATTAAGTCGGTAGCTCAAATGGAAGTACTAGCGTATGTTGAGCTGCAGATCCTGGATTCGATACTTGGCTAGCGCACATTTTTTTTAGCCTTACAGGCTCGCGCTACAGTAAGGTCCGCTGACGGTCGCCAGTTTTCATGGGCCGGCCCAGTCAGAGTTCGGCCTGTGCGACAGAAGAATAAAGCCAACATTTTTTTGAGAAAAAAAACAAATGGGCTGGCCCTTCAGACAAATCCCGGTTGACTTTTTGTCAGGGTTTGATTTAGACCGGGATTACATAGTTCGCCTTACAGGCTCGCGCTACAGTAAGGTCCGCTGACGGTCGCCAGTTTTCATGGGCCGGCCCAGTCAGAGTTCGGCCTGTGCGACAGAAGAATAAAGCCAACATTTTTTTGAGAAAAAAAACAAATGGGCTGGCCCTTCAGACAAATCCCGGTTGACTTTTTGTCAGGGTTTGATTTAGACCGGGATTACATAGTTCAGGGTGCAAACAACAGGGATTTCGACTTGAGGGTTTGATTCGCCGAACCTCTACAAGTTTAAGGTTTAAAATAGACTTTTTCCTTCTGAAAATGAAGGTTATGTACTAGTATTATACTTCAAAAGGGAACAAAAAAGAGCAGCGAAACAGGTGCCTCAAGGAGAGAAAGAAAACTTTGACAAGCAATGCCCCCATAATTCTTCGTCACAGTTTCGCATTTGGAGTTTTTCAATCTAGTTTTCCTTACCAATTACTTCCTTGCGTCCACAAATATAAGATGCTTATTAAATATATTTTTAAATGACATGTATATAGGCACGTTTTAATACGTTTGTTCACTCATTTCAGTATCTATGTAGTCCATTGAGATATTCAAAACATCTTATATTTGTGAACGGAGGAAGTGAATTGCTATTATTTTGTTGAGAAAAGTATGTTTTTGGTCCCTCAAGTTCCTCACAAGTATATATATACTTGATCCCTCAAAAAAAATTGGTAAACATTTGGTCCTTCAAGTCTCAAAACCAGATAAGTTCAGTCCAAAACCAGATTTTGACCACATTGACCGAGTTTGGCAAGGTTTGACCGATGAACAGTAAATTCAGAAAATGAAACAAAATTAAAAAAATTGGAATTTTGTGACAACCAAGATGCTTGGGTGCACGGGGTGCGTGTAATTTTTTGTGGTCAAATAACATCCAACGAGCTCTAGCAAAAAGGACAACATTTTTTTACTTTATTTTGTGAGACAATTTTTGTTTTTGCCACAAGAACCTCGGATGTCGAAACACCACATAATTTTTCACGCACTGAGCGCACCCAAACATATTGGTTGCCACAAAAAAATTTGCTTATTTTTTGAATTTACTCTTCATGGGTCAACATGGTCAAAGATGTTTGGTTCATGCCTAGGTGTGCCCTGCCAAATCATAGGCACCGTGGGCATGCCAAAAAATTGGCGAGCGATTCAGCTGCCCTCGTCCAGCCAATGAATTGGAGTAAACCTAAAGAGGGGGCTTGGGGGGGGGGGGGGGGGGGAGGGGATGGTGGGGGGGGGGGGGGGCGGGGGAGGTGTCGCTGGCGTGCCAAAACGTTTAGATCTCATCCAAACAACACACGAAGCCTCGTTCAACACCCATGTTTTCGCAGGGATGACGACCGCGCCAAACCAATCAGCCCCAAAAATTGATTTTGGACAGAACTTATCCGGTTTTGAGACTTGAAGAATCAAATGTTTACCAAGAAATCTTAAGAGACCAAGTCTATATTTTTGAAAAATTTGAGGGATCAAAAATATATTTTTCTCTCTATTTTGTTTGATGAATATCCATAGCTCTGGGCGGTTGCTTAATGAAAAAAGAATACTATTTGATGACTAATATGGCCAGTTCAAATCGCTTGCACCATGCAAATATAAATTAGGTGGGCATCTGGTGCTTGAAGAATGAGAGAAGTAAAGGCAGTGAAACTGCGGCATAAAGGAGAAAATTTTCATCCAGCGTAGTGAGCTTAACTAGAGTAGTGAGGTTTAATAAAATCAAGCAATGCACTGCATAGCTAGCATGCTGCATGGATGGATACCACCCATCGTCTCGCAGTTCTCCGTCAATCATCAGTAGTCCTTAGAGCATGTATAGTCGGATTTGGCAAATCCAGTCTTCTATATGCCCGCGGGCGCGTCCGCAGACAACGCCAACTGGTCCTTCAAAGGTTGCGCATCACATTCACATACTTCAAATTCAGTCCTCAAAGCCATCAGTCCATACACGTCAATTATACGATACAAACTGTTCAAATTCAACAGTTGAAAACAAAGCAAAGCAAATCATAGTTCAAGAAATCAGACATGCCAAAATGAAATCAATGTCCGGTCATGACGGATGGCCTAAGATCACTGGCTGGGCGCCTGCTCCGAGAGGAATGCGTCCTGCTCCACGCGGAATGCGTGCTACTCGTCCTGCTCCGCCTGCATCCGGGCTGCATGCTCCGCCTGCATTCGTGTCGCAGCCGCCCTCACCACCTCATAGTCTCTATGTTTGTTGATCTCCTTCTTGTCCGCAAGCCACTTCTTTGCATGCTCATCCAAGAGGGTTTCGTCCGTCAACATGATCCTCGCATCCTCCGCGTTCCGTGCAAGTTGCAACCTTTCCTATTCAAGCTCTATGTCGCCAAATGTCTTGACCTTCTCGAGTTCCCATTTGATCGCCGTTTTTTGCTTCTCCAACTCGCTCTTCTCCCTCTCAATTTCGAGCTTCTTCTCCGCCCTCTTCCGGTCCCATCTAACCTTTCCTTTTGCGTATCCAACATAAGCTTGTACCTGTCCTCCTTCTTATTCTCCCTCACCGAAAAATACCGTCCATGTGGATGACACTTTTGTAGCCTCAACGTCACGGGAGGCACGTGCCTTCTCCCACTTGTTTCCCATTACATGGTGGTTATCCTTTGGCACGGTGGAATTTCCATTCGTCACGACAACGTCGTCCTCTTCATCGTCCAACCCAATTGATTGGTTGGAGCTTGAGCCATCATTCTTCCTCTTGCCGGACTTGAGATTGGCCACAAGTTGGTTGCATTTGGGCTTGCCATTCAATATGATACAACAATGGCTAAAAGCAAATTAAGGTCTTCTTTTCCACCTCGTGATACAAAGTGGCTGCCACCGCCGTCTAGCAAACAACATATGTATGAACACGAGAATGTAAACACAAGAAGCATATGCAAATGACGACACGATGAAGCAATTGAGCTTACGTGAGTTGCCACTCCCATCCTACTTTGAGGGTGTTTGGTAACTTGTGAGTAGTAGCCGATGTACTTGTTCACATCCCTTGGATGATCCACCAACGATGTTGGAGAGATGCCACATTGCGGGTGGTCACGATAGGATGCGGCTCCACATACTCCTTTTGTTCGTGGTACTCCTTCCAAATTTTGTCCCAATAGTTGTCCCCTTCTGCTCGGTGCCGCATATTGGATCCATCGTTGTTACCAACCAAGCTTTGACCAACAAGATGTCCTCTTGTTCGGTCATTCCGTCGAACATGTGGAGGGCAGCCCGGGCAGTGCCGGTGCTCGTGCTCATCCACGCCCGAGCAAGTTGCGGCGAGTCGCATATGTCGATAGCCGGCATCTGCGTGAGCGGAAAGCTCTCCGCAATGGCACAACCGGGCGTTGAATCCTCCTCTGGCCCAATTGCGTCGGACCATGTAATCCGCATCGGCGCTCGGAGGGAAGGTGCGCGGGGATCCGGGCGCGGCGGAGGAGACAACTGCTTCACCATGTTCGAACCGCCCAGTGACGCTGCTGCCGCCTACCTCTCTTGTTGCCGGCGTCGCCACAACTTCCGGGTGACGTTCTCCACCTTGCAAGTCACAGCCGACGAAGGACCCCGCCGATGGACGAGGCGGACTGCGTCTCAGTCGCGATGGCCTGGATTGGGCTGGGCGACATCTCAGGCGGTGGATTGGGACCAATGCTGAAGATTGGGAGCAAGGGTGGAGGACAACGAGGCTCCGGGCGCGGGAAATGTTGGAGGGCGGCAGCAGGAGGAGGAAGGGTGCGATGGATTTGGTGCAATTTGCGATGGGGTCGAGCTGTCGAGTCCGACGTGGCGGGCATGCCCGGGCGCCCCTATATGCGCCCCATATTTGGGCTAGATAACCTCCAGAGTTACACGCAGGACTTGAGCTAACCCCCTCCTCCATCGGCGTGCTTGGGAGTCTGCTGGTGGATTCAAAGAATCCACGGGGGATTCTCGGCGTCACCCAATTAGGTGGAGGCGCAAAGTTGTGCGGATATGGCTATGACCCAGCATCTTGGAAGTCTCCATGTGTTTCGGGTGTCATCCATTTTTGGTCTGGAGCAGGTTGGCAATGTTGTTGGTGTGTTTGAGGTGTGACCCATTGAGGGGGTGGTGCAACGCGTATAGGCTTGGAATTGTGTACTTGTTGCTGGAAACTTCTAAGCTTCTTCATGCGTCTCTCGTCTTGCTGACATAAAAGAAAAAAATGTTTATTAGCACACAAGTTACATCTGCTTATACCTTTGTAACTGAACTTAGTATTATTCACAGCCTGAACTTCTCATATATAAAGTGGTGTTCATGTATATATTTTCCCCCTATGACAGGCATCACACTATGCACTGAGCTGAGCATCTGCCAATACTTTTGTACCAGAACTGAGCACCCTTCACAGAATGAACCTCACATTCTGTTAATTCTACACTGTATGATTACTTTATGTACCTGAAATGAGCACTCTCCACAACCTAAACTTCTTGTTTTGCAAAGGGGAAATACTGTCTACAGTTAAAAAACCTGAACCTTCATGAGTTTGAATGGTTGAACCACTAGTGCATACCAACCTGACCTTCATGTGATCACATGCATGATCTATTCTCCTTTTATTTTTTGCACACAACCAGATACATACCAACCTGAACTCTAGCACACTAAATACTTGAACTTCACATGGCTTTTCACATGTGAATGCAGGCAGATTTTCTACTGTTTGTAGCCTGGACTGAGGCTCACAAACTACCTAAACTTCACATGGCTGTAAGCAGTCAGATTTTAAAAAGCTTTTGTAGCCTGGACTGACGCTCACACACCACCTGAACTTCACATGGCTGTAAGAAAATAACAAGCAGAAGGAAGAAGTTCAACCATACCCTCGCTAGAAGTTCGGCCAACCTTTTTCCAGCAGCTGATAGGCCACCTTGTGAGCAATTTGTCGGAGAGCTAGGAGAGGAACCGCATGGCAATGCATGTCTTGTATAGGGCGCGAAGTTCATCTGCATGAAGCAAGAAGGTCAGGCAAGGGAAGATTGAAGAAGAAGGCGACAAGTGGGAGGAAGTTCATGTACCGTTGCTGAAGGCGTCGCCGATGCCGCCTCCGCCGCGGAGTTGATCCGTTGGCCGCGCCGTTCGCTGTAGCTTCCGTCGGGGCCGTCATCTACTATGCCAAGGCGTCGGGCGGTGAGGATGGGACGAGGATGCGGCTTCCGGAAGTCCATGGCGACTTCGCCGCATCCAGGCGACATGGGCTCCCTCGCACCGGCGTCCGCCGTCGCTCGCTCGCCCGCTCCGGTGGTCGGCCAGGAGGTGGGACAGAGGGGTGGCGGCTGATCCGGTCGACCAGGCTCTGGAGACGGAGGGGAGGCGGCGGATCTGGCCGGCCAGGAGATGGAGGCGGGGGGCGGCGGATCGAGGGGAGGAGCGGCGAGGAGGAGGGCTAGGGCGGCTCGGGATCATGTGGATCCTGTCGGGGGCGGCATCGGGATCCAGTGGATCCTGTCGGGCGGGCCGGCAGTCCAGGAAGTTCAGGTGGGTTCTGTCGGGCCCTATATAGGGGCTGCTTTGATCCAAATAACTATTATAATCCTGAGATTAGAATAGTGTTGTCCTATATATATATATATATATATATATATATATATATATATATATATATATATATATAATTTTTTTCTAATATTTCAAGAACTTGAGGTTTTCCAAAGGAAAAATAAGAATTAAAAACAAAAGTATTGAAGAAAAAATAATTAATATAATTATGATGTTGTTAAATTTTGCAAAGTCATAAATTGATCTACGAACACTCTTGAAAAATAAGGAAATATGACAAAATCCGGCTGACATTCGAAATTACTAGATTTAGCCTTTATCTCCATGTATGAGTGTGGCCTCATGGACGAGCAGTTCTAAGATTTGTAATTTTTTTGGTTTCCCTTTTATACTTTTTACTTTTTTTGGGCAAAAGCAGCATGAAAGGTTCTGATTGGTTTGATTATATATGTATTGGAACTGTGTGGTATGTAATTCGCCCGGAGGCCTATAGGTCTGAAAGGGACAAACTTCATAAGATGATTTTATGAATTGCTGTTTTTTTTATCCCGTCTGCTTACTAACCTGTTAATGTTAGCGAAACCATCTTCTAGTCATCCAAAATCAAAACCATAATGGTCTGACAATCGAAAGGTATATGATCTTGCAACATAAAGATACAACTTGTATGGTTTTGCTGCTTAGATACCAAAGTTAAACCCGGTCGAATTGAAAACACGAGTTTTCATAATTTTGGTTACTGGCACAACTAGTGCCCATGCCATTCAGCTCATGGGGAAACAATGAATGGCTACCAAACATTGCATTCGTCACAGTAAGTGATTTTTTGGTCATTGCCCTTTATATACACAACAACAGCTTCGCTTGAGCAGATGACAACCTTCCTATTTCCATTAATCTCAAGATGTCGTTCGATTTTTCTTCTTTATGTCAATAACAATATCCTAGTACAACAAATAGGTGATAGTCACATACAGATACCGAGTAGAAAGTGAGAGAAGAAAAAAAATACAAATCTCAGAACCTATGGGAATGGAAGACATCGAGAATACTGACGGTGCCACAGGTCAAGGAGCACGAAGAGAAACGTGAATTTGTGGACCTTCACGAGAGCGAAATGTTACAGCCGCCTCTTCTCTTGGCATTCCCTTTTTCCTTTTTGGGTTTAGAAAGAGATAAACAGATTCCAAAACAGAGCAAGCTAGTCGAAATAGAAACGCACAAACACGCCCATCTGTCGATACATGCCAGCACCTCTTGAATGCCAAGCGAGCGCTCTACCGTGTCAGCTACGCCACAGTATTCCGTCGATTAATTTTTTCTGAGGGGTTTCTGTCGATTCGTTTGATTGAGGAACGAACTACCAAAATCACTAGTTAAGAAGTATTCGTTGTAAAGGTCACTCCCACCTTCACATGACGGACTTGTCGCACCCTGGAGTTTCCCCTTTTTCGTAGATTCGTTTATTCAAAATGTTTTATCTCTTTAATCGCGCGTCCTAATCTTGAACCGTTTTGACCGTTGGATTCCTCATGTCGAGATCTTCAAAACTAGATCCCATGTTGATATGTTTTCACGAACGTTTGTTCACGAAAAAAACGGGCAAAAAAACCGAACCGGGAGCACGGGTTTTTTCCCTTTCTGAAAAAGGCACGTCCGTGCCTCTCGAAAAACCACAACCGTGCCTCTCGAGGAAGCAAAACCGTACCTCTAGCGGAAGGAAAAAAATAGAAAACGCGTTTCTTTCCTTTTCAGAGGAGGCACGGCCGTGCCTCTCGCGAAAGCACAACCATGCCTCTCGCAGAAGCAAAACCATGCCTCTCGTGAAAGAAAAAAAATAGAAAACGCATTTTTTTTCGTTTCCGAGAGGCACGGCCGTGCCTCTCGTGAAAGCACAAACGTCCCTCTCGCGGAAGCAAAACCGTGCCTCTCGCAGAAGAAAACAAACAAAAAATGCGTTTTTTTTCGTTTTCGAGAGGCACGGCCGTGACTCTCGCGAAAGCACAACCTTACTCTCTCGGAAGTAAAACCGTGCCTTTCGTGGAAGGAAAAAAATAAAAAACGTTTCCGAGAGGCACGGCCATGACTCCCGCGAAGTAAAACCGTGCCTCTAGCAGAAGCAAAACCGTAACTATCGTGAAAGGGAAAAAAGAAAAACACATTTTTCCGCGAAAAAAAAGGTTTTCGAAAAAAAATGCTCGAAAAGTTCAAGGAGACCAATGGAAAACCGAAATGTCGAAAAAACCAAAAAAAAACGTTTAGAAAGCCGAAAACGCGTGCGGAAAAATAAAAAATAAAATCCGGAGGGAGTGTCCAGAGCGCGATACGTGGCGGGCAGTTAGGAGCGCGCCAAGTGGCGCTGATCGTTGCGAGGCTCCCGAAGAAGCGCTCGTTAATTAGTTGCTCTCACGAACTACGCCACATAAGCACGGCAGGGCCTACGGGCAGACATCATAGCAGTCTGATGTGGCCCAACGATGACTTTGGAAAGCCTATCCATCTCGAGGCCCACTTAGGGCATCTCCAGCCGTTGGCCCCCCAGGGGGCGTCTAAAAGCGACGCCTGGGGGTGAGCCGGCGCAAAAAATGGCCCTGGGGGCGAGCCGGTCCCCAGCCGTCGGCCCCCAGGGCCGCCCCCAGGCGCGTATTAAAAAAAAGAAGGGCCGTTCGGCAAAGTTATGATAAAAAGTAGTTAAATTTTGGCTAAACATGGCAAATTTCGGCGAAATTCACGCATTTTCATTACATTAACCTAAACTAAAAAAGAAAGGGGCTGAAGTCGTCGCCGCCATCGTCGTCGTCGGCCTTCTCCTCCTTGACGCGGGCGCCCCTGCTGGACCCGGCGTCGCCATGGCGGACTGGCGGCGGCGCGTCGTCGTCGTCGTCGTCGCTGTCGCGATGGACGACGACCCCTTCTTCATCGCGGCCGCGTCGGCGCTCCTCGAAGCGGCACAGGCTGGCGCTCCTTCACCTTCTCCCGGCGCGCCTTCTCCATCGCAATGGAGTTCTGGCGCGCCCATTCTAGGGCCGCGTCGTCGTCGTCGAACTGCGCCTTCACCGGCGCCAGCCCTGGCTCCGTCTTCACCGGCGCCAGCCCCGCTCCGTCTTTGGCTTGACGAAGCGCGGAGGAGCCAACGAGGAGGAGGCGCGCCGGCCGCCCTCGTTGATGACGATGCCGGCGCTGCGAGTGCGCCGGCCGAGCGGCGACTCCGCCGCGGGCTCGGCCTTGACGCCGAGCAGGGCCGGAGTGCCGGAGGAGTGCGATGAGGATCGGGAGGAGGAAGAGGAGGAGGAGGACCCGAACCTCCTTGGCGCCCATGGTCTGACGCGTCGGTGCTGCGCCGAAGGGTACGCCAACGGCGGGTCGTTGCCGCCCTCGAGGTACGTGAGCACACCCTCGAGTGTGCGGCCGGGGACGCCCCACCAGAGGTGGCGCCCCTCGCTGTTCTGCCGGCCGCCGACCACCGGCGCGCCGTTGGTGGACGCCAATCACTGCTGCTGGCGGCGCTCGAAATACGCCGCCCAGGCCGCGTGGTTGTCGGCGGCGTACTGGGGGAGGGAGAGTTGGGCGTCGGTGAGGGACGCGCGCACGATCTCGACCTCCTCGGCGAAGTACTTCGGCTTCGCCACGGCGTCGGGCAACGGGGGAATGGGCACTCCCCCGGCGCTGAGTCTCCACCCCGTCGGCCCGGCGCGCATGTCCGGCGGCGCCGGGATGTTCGCTGGAACAGGAGCCAGGACTCCTGTTCGCGGAGAGAACGGCGGCCGAAGCCGTTGGTCGCCGCCTCGTCTCCGGGGAAGCGTTCTGCCATGGCGACGGCGGGGCTGGGCGGGCTCCTGAGAGGTAGAGTGAGGGGCTGGGCGGCGGCGCTCGGGAGAGGCAGGGAGAGGGAGGGGCTGGACGGCGGCGAGGGACGGGGCTGGTGTGGGCACAGGCGAGTGGAGGGCGTCGGCTTTTATAGCCGGGCCGCGCCCGTGTGTACGCGTGCGAGGGAGGGGAGGCGTCGGCGCGCCGTCCCGTGAAGCGCCGCCCGTGAGGAATCAATGGCAAGGCTGACCGGCGGCAGCCTTGCCATTGATTCCCCACGGGAACCGAGGCCGTTGGGGGAAGACGAGGCGCCGAGTCGCTGACACGGCTGGCCCGCGTCTTTTTCGCGCCAAAACAGCTCGCCCCGGCGCCCCCGGGCGCCCCCCAGCGCGCCGGGTTCTGGCTGGGTCCGCCAGTGCTGTTTTCGGCCCAAGCCGGTGAAAATCAGACTCCTGGTGGCACGACTGGGCCGTTTTTTCGGCGCCGGCGTGAAAAAATCGTCTGGGAAGGCCTTCCTGGGGCGCGGCTGGAGATGCCCTTAGGAACCGGATGCAATGCCCCCACACTCCCCTCTCCTACAGAAGAAACCCAAAACGTCCGGTCCCTAGTTCTACCTAGTTTATTTTTTTTAACCTAAAAGAAAACCTAGTTTATTTTTCGACTTCTAAAAATACCTAGTTTATTTTTCTGATCCTAAAAAAACCTAGTTCTATTTTTTTTTCCGAGAAACTTAGTTCTATTTTTCTACCTAGTTCTTTTTGGCTTTTATTGACAAAAGCAGCACGAAAGGCTATCATTAGTTTGATTATGTAGGTATTGGAAGTGTGGGGTATGTAATACGACCAGAGGGCTAGAGGTCAGGAAGAGATAAACTTCATAAGGTGATTTTACAAATTGTCGTATATTTTTATTCCCCCAATTTACTAACCTTTATGTGTATTGAAACCATTTTCTAGAATCAAAATCATAACGGTGTAGCAATCGAAAAGTATATGATCTGTCAGAATTGTGTTGAATAATGTGTATGAGGTAGGTTCCAGTAGTACTCTGAGTTGTATTCTGTCTAGATAAGGTGGGAGTTGCGTCCTAATATGACACTTGTATCCTAGGCCTCCTATCTAATGTGAAGGTAGACCCACGATGTAATATATGCCAACATAGTAACACAATCACCCAGGGGGAGCCACCGGCCTGTGCCGGCGCCGGGTGACTGATGTGCGGTATTGTGACGGTGTCATAGATAGGAGCGCCCTAGTCATGCCCCGGAGATGTAGCCGATGTTCGGCGAATCTCGTTAACAAATCTCGATGTCGTGCCTTGTCTGACTGTTTGTTCCTCGGTGGATTGACTACACGTCTCGATTTATTCTAATAACTGGTATCGGAGCCCAGGTGCCCAAAATAAATCTCGATGGACTCATGGATGGTCAATCACAGTTAATGGACTGGAAACACCGGTGTTAGTTGATGGGAGATTTGTTGGGTTTATTCCCATATCGTTTGTCGGAGGAGGCAGAGCACGACTTATAAGGGTGCATGTCCCCTCCTATTGGACTAGTCTTATCATAAGTTATGTTGCTCTCTGGTTGGGCCTGGTTGATGGGCTGATACGCTCGTGTAGCGGGCCCATGATGCGTGTGGGTCGAAAACACGGGTTAGCGAACCCGAGTAACATGATCCTGCAACGTAAAGGTACAACTTCTATGGTTTTTGTGCTTAGATACCAAGTTAGACCTAGTCGAATTGGAAAAACCTATTTTTCATAATTTTGGTTACTGTCACAACAAGTGCCCATGGCATTCAGCTCATGGAAAAACAATGAATGGCTACCAACCATTGTATTCTCTACAATAGGTGATGTTTTGGTCAGTGGCCTTTATATACACCACTACAACTTCGTTCGAGCATAATACAACCGTCCTATTTCCATTTAATCTCAAGATGTTGGTAGATTTTTCTTCCTTATATTGATAACAATATCTTAGTACATCAAATAGGTGATAGTCATTTTCGCAAAAAAGAAAGAAAGAAAGAAAGGTGATGGTCACCAGGGGCGGGCCCAGGATTTCAAGAGTGTGTATTCAAAATTTTAAAGATAATTTTTCTAAGCCTAAAGCCTTCTTTTGCGCGTATAATTGATTATAGTACTAGTAAAATTTGGATGATACATGCAGATATAGCCTATTTTTTGCAAAAAAAATTGATATAGCCTAATAATATAATAATTCACAGAACTGATCATACATAATATTGCCTACCATATATAAATACTAATTGTTCAATACATCGAAGTGCCAAACACATCTAAGATATACGGAGTAGATGAATTTGGTTCAACTGAGAATCGGCATGAGGGGGTCGTCACTACACCACGGACATCAATAGGAGGCACTTTAAAATGCCTCAAAAGGGGCCATATAATGCCCGCCTAGAGAATAGAAGGCATTTTTAAAATATGTTAGAGATGGTCACGAAGGGAAAGGTCTTTCAAGGCACTTTTTTAGAACGCCTCAAAAGATTAACACAGAGGCATTTTTAAAATGCCAGCAAGCTCAATGTGAGGCATTTTTCAATAATGCCTCAAAAGAAACACAAAGGCATTTTTTAAAATGCCAGCAAGCTCAATTTGAGGCATCTTTAGGAATGCCTCCAAAGACTATTTGTAGCATTTCTTATACTGCCTCTAAAAATTTTGTGTGGCGTAACTCATACTGCCTTCTAAACATTTTTGTGGCATTTCTTAAGATCGCCTTGAAAACCATTTTGTGGCGTCTTTCGACTTGCCACCAAAATGTTTCTGAGGCACATAAGAATGCCAGAAATTTTACACAGGCATATAAGAATATGAATTAAAACCACTCTTACGGCAAGCTCACTAATTTGCAACCACTGTACAAACACATATATACAACAGTAGAACAAGATTGAGAGGCTTGCATGGACTAGAAGTACCATCGTACAAGCGAATAATATAAAGCATTAGAACATCTTCACAAATTCGAAAACGACATCAAAGTATCAATCAGCAACACAGGGCCAACAATGTAACACAAGTACATTGCCTACTGTTGTGATAACAATGTAACACAGAGGTACACTGCCTACTGTTGTAAAAACAATGTAAAGAGCGTTCCAGCTTGATGCAATCAATTAGAAGTACAGAAACCAATCAGATGTGTGTCACCTTCAACTTCGACTTTCGGATGGCATCTACAAGAGCAAACACTGTTCTTAGCACTGTAGCAGGGTTAAAGAGACAGACATGTAAAATGATGTAAATAATAAAACTTAAACATATTTTTGTTTGCGCCATTAAACTTAATCTATCATTCAAACAGCAACAGCATGCACGAGTAGGTAAAAAAACAGCACTGTAAAATGTAAAATGGGTAAATTATAAAGATCATTAAGGGGTGACAGGTATTGCTTTAAATCTGGACCATTGGTCATTGCCTCCTTGGATTGAATCACTGAATAGATGATCAACTTGGTACTAGCAAAAAAAGGATAAACTGAAACCTATGCCTGTTGTTCCATCTGATCCTACTTGCGCGTGAACCATATGACTAGATTTGTCATTTTGGAGAAGCACCACTGGCCATTAGAATGTCCAGGTTCCACACGACACTAAGACACCGAGCACTATTTTTAAGAACTGAAACATGGAGCCATCAATTCAAGGTGCAACCACTGTACAGACTTTACACATGTACAATACCTACTGTTGTTGAATATTGTACATCAATGAAACATATCTTCACAAATTCAGAAATGACCAAAGCTACTATCACAACTTAAATGAGCATCTTAGATCACAATATTGTACTGTCAAGGATTGCAGAGAAGACGATAGTAGATGAGCTAATTACTAAGTTCAGGTTAGGAAATTATATATCCAAAGAAAATCTTGATGCAAGAGCAACAGGAAAAGGCATTTACAACTCACCTATGACCATCTTTCATGTTTCCCTGCCCGAATTCCTAAGTATGTTGATTCCGGTTGTAGCAGAGATTGCTTGAGTAGCTTTTCTCATTCTTGTTATTTCAGAAACCTTCTTTCTCTTCAGTGTATTACTCACTGCAGCTTCTGAAGTACTGCAACCAGTCTCATGGTTGGTCACCTGAGTTCCAGTAGTTGTTTTGTTGGGATCCACATTCTCGCTATTGTTTTGTTGGTTAGCTAACATCCATGTCTTTCCCTGGAGATTTTTTACCAGGAATGATGATAGAGAGGATAAAGTTTGATTGCTTCATACAAATCCATGGAGGAAGGTTGTAGGGGATCAAGATGATAGGCCATATGCTATATGAGAGATTCATATTTCCAAAAGGGTTGAAACCATCAGCTCCCAATCCAAATCTAACGTTGCAAACTTCTGAACTGAAGTCTTTGTGAATAGCATCAAAGTGTTTCCATGCAGGTGAATCAGCTGGGTGTCGTATCTTGCCGTCCTTTGTGCGGCCTTCGTTGTGCCACCTCATATCTGATGCCGTCTTTGTAGAAGCGAACAACCTTTGGAGTCTCTTCTTTAGCGGGAAATGACGAACCACCTTTTGAGGCACCTTGTGGACACGCCTTCCATCAACTCCAGTATTTACGCTCTTCCATCTACTTGTGCCACACACTGGACATGATATGGCATCAGCATGTTCCTTCCTAAATAGAATGCAATCATTTTTGCATGCATCTATACTATCATAACCAATACCAATGGCTCTCACAAACTTTTTGGCCCCATGAAATTTTTTGGGCAAGGCCTCACCTTCTGGAAGTACCTCCTTAATTAGCGTCAATACCTCATCAAAGCAGACATTGCCCACTCCCCTCATATTCTTGATGTGAAGCAACCTCACCAAAAATTGCAGCTTCGAGAATCTTTTGCAACCTGGGTACAACTCTTGGCGTCCATCATTAACTAATCTATAGTATGCTTCAGCATCATCGTCCAAGTCATCTTCAGACTCTTGCTCCTCTCCTAAAGTACGAGTATCATACATCCCAAATCCTTACAGTAGCATCTCATCCATCTCATCACTATCAGCATATTCTTCAAACTGTGAACTAGGACCTGAAGTTGTTTCGGAGGGCCGCATAGTTTCTCCATGATGAATCCATGTGGTATATCCAGCCATGAATCCATCATAAATCAAATGATCATAGACTTCAAGTTCACCTAACCAACGAGAGTTTACACATATCTTGCAAGGGAAGAGAATCCTATTATTTTTTGTTGACGTACGAAAAGCAAATTTTATGAAGTTGCTAGTTCCTTCAGAATTCTCGGTGGAAGACCTTGCTGCTCGCATCCAACTCTTATCCATTCTCAACTGAACAGAACCAAGTTCTACGACATGTTAAAGCAGAGACCACATAAAATTCTATAATAAATACTCGAATGCATCAAAGAGAAATTTCTAAAAGCAATATCAGTTTACTACTAGCAGAATCAAAGGGATGTTCTATATAGAAGACCTCACGTGTAGCAAGAAAACAGATTAACTGAAACCTGATGCAACAAGATTAGAAGTAACACAGTACACTAGATAACATGTAGGGATGTTCTATATAGAAATGCCAAATGCACCTGTATTTTGATTATCAGTGTGTCTATATAGCTTACTCTTTGTGTGCACTTTTCTAACATGAACAGAAGGCCACCATGCACAGAAGGCCACAACAAACAAGCTCCAATTTCAATAGGACAAGTTGCCACACTCCTAGTATAATTACAAAAAGAACATCCAAAACAGTACAAGGTGATCCTAGATGTCATAGCATAATGATTCTTCATCCATAAGTCTAGCACAAACAAAAATTGGAACAAAAATGAACTACAAAAATGAAGAGACATTACCTCGAACACATTGTGTGCAGCAGGGCGTCGAATCAACAGCAATCAGACATGGGCTTGTCTGGGTGGGTTGGGGGTGGGGGGATCAGCGCTGATGCCTTCGTGACCTGGACCACTTGCTCTTCCTCCTCCTCTCCGAGCCTGGATCTCCCCTTCTTCTTCACCGCGCACTACCAATCCCACCCCGAGATTGGGGACGAGAGAGGGCGAGATTGGGGACGAGAGAGGGAAGGCACGGAGTGGCGATGGCGGTGCAATTCGCGGCGGCTGCCGAGGCTCCAGCGTGGAGCGCCGGTGGCGAAGACGACCAGGCGCCGGTGGCGAAGACGACGAGGCGCCCAGCACAGAGCAGCTACGATGGCCATGGTGTTCCTATGTTTTTTTTACCTTGGAACGCAGCGTGGGGGTTATTTCATACGTGTACGCTGGCTACGTATACGCTCGGCGGCACTTTTGTAGAATGCCTTGTTTCCCCCTGTTTAGGAGGCATTTTCTAGAATTGCCCTTGAAGGCTGTGAGCTTCCGAGGCACTTTTGAAAAGTGCCTTCAATACCCTGAATCTGAGGCGTTTAGCAAAAACGCTGGCAAAAAAATGCCTCCTAATGATATACGTGTTGTAGTGCGTAGTGTATTAAGCGACATGAAGACATCACTACAACACAGTTAAGAAACAAAGGCATTTTCTATGAGGCATTAAAAAAAGTGCCTTAGATTACCCCTCTTAAAGGCGTTCCGAACAAAACGCCTTCAAATGTCTCTTGTTAGGAGGCACTTATGAGGAACGCCTCAAAAAGATGCTTAATTACTGGCGTTTTGAAAAAGTGCAGCAATATGTAACAGTTTGAGATGCGTTTTGCAGAACACCACTTCAGATTTAGAGGCGTTTTCAGAAAATGCCGTAATATATCAAAGATTAGGGGGCGTATTGTAAACTGCCCGCACACACTTGAAGGCGCTCTGGAGAAAAATGCCTCCAAATCTCGGTTAGATTTTCAATTTAGTCTGTATTGTATGGAATATATGTACCCGTACGGGCTTCCACTCCTTTGACTGACGTGGCAGATGAAGAAATCGTATTAAGGCAGTGCGTGCAGTACCGTCAAGAAAGCCGACTTGTTAGTTGGTCGGCAAACTTCACTATGAAAGACCGGAGGTCGATGGTTCGAGTCATGGTATGCGCGTTTTTCATTTTTTGCGTGAGCTATTTCTCGTTCAGAACAAAGTTGCAATTTATTTAGTCCCATACCGCTTGCCGAACTAAAATTTGGCCGGTTTAAAAGGAGAGCCGCATTATGTGCCTTACAGTTCTCATACATAGACTGATAGCGGAAAGGATGGTATTCAGTCATGTGTGCTCTAAGATGATATCTGTGTGTATGTGAGAAAGGCCCAGCAGCAGCAGTGTTTCAGCGTGTGGAGTGATGCTGCTGATGCATGCATTCAGCGGGCGTGCTTGTTCCGACTGACCTAGTGTTTGTTTTTATTGCAGTTTACAGGCGTTTTTCATAAACGCCCTCGAAGACACGTCGAGGCGTTCTTCAAAATGCCCTCGTAAGTCATGAGCATCGGAGGCATTTTCAGAAAGTGCCTACATAGGCTGAGCATCGGAGGCATTCTTCAAAAGTGCCTGCACAAGCTTTTCCCTTCGCGATCGTACCTAGCATTTTTCTAAAACGCCGTGTTACATCTCTGCAGGCATTTTTTGGCCTTTCAAAGGCGTTTTTGGATGCCTTCAAATCTCTACCGTGTTGTAGTGCATCTATTTAAAAATGAGACCTTGAATAGATAGAATAGTCGAACCTGTGCGCTGTGGGCATCAAATTGAAGACCAATGCATGCCGAGATCAGTACCAGAGGGAGCGAGGGATGGAAACCTTGCCGTTGGAATCTGGAATCTGGATGGATGATGGATGCTCCACGTCGCGCCGCCGGCCAGTGCCAGCCGCCGTATGCGTGTGCGATTGCTTCCGGAAAGAATTTGGTGAATGAGGGCATTTTCAATGCAAGGCTCTTATGCAGGCGCTTAGAGAAATAAAAAAACTTGTTAAATAGGAAAAAAATCCAAGCGCTGATGTGTTGCAACGCTAGACGCTACCTGACAAGCGCTAATATAGCCGGCTGGTGTAGAAGCGATTCGTCCCACACGGCAAGAAATACCTAGGCGCTCGATGCTATTTGTTGCGTCGATGCCGCACCGATGCCAGGGGTCGGCCGGAAATTGATGGCTCAACTGTCAATTGAGCAGGATGGATACCCTGGCGCCTCTCTACTAGCGCCTGCGTTGGGCGCCCTGAAGACGCCGGTTCATCTGCTCCTCGATCGATAGATTTTTTTTGGCTAAGGTAACTGTACCGCCGATGAATGCGTGGCTCATGCGTTTTTTAGGCAAGCGTGGCTCATGGTGCGCACGATGTACAGCCTTGGGCCTATGGGCTAGCCTCTGTTTTTGGGCTGAAATACTTACCTAGTACGTTCTATTGTATCAGATTCGCTTTTACTTATTAAATACATATGCTATACGCTATATATACCTAGATTTTTGACAAAAATAATGGGTATTCAACTGAATACCCTTGAATTGAGGTGGGCCCGCCCCTGATGGTCACATAGAAATATCGAGTAGACGGTGAGAGAAGAAACAATACAAATGTTAGAATCTACTACGTATATGAAAATGGAAGACATCGAGAATAGTGGCAGTGCCACAGATCTGGGTCAACGAGCTCGAAGAGAAACGTGAATTTGCGAATCCTCACGAGAGTGAAATGTTACTGCTTCCTGTTCACTTGCCATTACGTTCTTCCTTTTTGGATGTAGAAAGAGAAGAAACAGATTTCAAAATAGAGCAGCTTGGTCGAAATAGAAGTGCACAAACACGCCCACCGGTCGATACAGAGAGCAGCAAAACAGAAGCAGTTGGAGATTCGGCGCATCTATGCCGGCACCTCTTGCATGCCAGGCGAACGCTCTACCATCTCAGCTGCACACTATTCTATCGATAATGTCGTCTTTGCAGTTAACACAGTACTAATCTTTTTGCACTGTGTTAACACAGTATTCTATCGATTCATATTCTTTCGAGGAGTTCCTGTCGATTCATTTGATTGACGAACGACGCCACATAAGCACGGTAGGGCCTACGGCCCTGCGGGCTAGTCTGACGTGGCCCAATGATACCTTTGGAAAGCCTATCATGGTTTGACAGGACAACATAACACGTCCTCTCAAAATTTCCAAGGCTTCAAGACACTCTGAAAATGATGGTTAATTGGTTATGCTATGCTACTTCAATCAAAGAGAAAAAGGAAAAAAGAAACGCTGCGAGACAGCTCCCTCTAGGAGAGAAAGAAAACTTGAACAAGCAATTCGACACAGTTTCGCATTTGGAGTTTTCGCTCTGGTTTTCCTTACCGATTACGAGTAGATTATTGTTATTTTGTTTGATGAATATCGGGAGTATTTGATGAGTAATATGACCGCTTCAAGTCGCTTGCACCATGCATGCAAATTAGGTGGGTATCTGGTGCTTGAAGTCTTCATAAATGGGAGAAGGAAGCCAGTGAAACTCCTGCCTAATGGCGTCGATCCACTAAAAAAATAGAGGATTAAACGGCCGAATAAACTTTAGTGGAGTAAATTTACTACTCTAAGTTTTTGGTCGTTTCTAGCCGACTCCCTAAACTTAACGGAGTAAAACTTATAATTGGCTTATGCATTCCGTCGATCACTTACTATGCATCTCCGCTACTTGCAGCGACGATCGTACCAACCCATGCCGGAGATGACCGTCTGCGACACCCAGTACCACGGCGAAGCAGATGACTGCGCAGGACCTCACGACGGAGGCCATGGATCAAGCAATGGGTGCGTCTGGTAGCTAAAGTGCACCTCCACGTCGAGCAGTCGCTGCACCGGGAGCAGCTCCTTGCGAGTCCGTACCCCAGCCCGGTCGACGGCGAGGCCCAAAGTTAACATCGAAGGAGTAGTTGACGGGGTGCTTCACGCAAGTCGCGAGGCCGCTGCAAACGCGAAGGAAATTTTTACCCCAGCAGGTCGCGAAGGAGTATTTTTACTTGTCCCGTGGAGGAGTAAAATTTACTCCTCTATGGCTATTTAAGGGATTGGCTAGAGATGCGTTAAGGAGAAAATTTCCTCAAGGAAGTACTATCTCCATGCCAAAATATAAGATGCTTTTGTCGGCTAAATTAACTTTAAAAACGCCTTACATTTTGATACCGAGTAATACTACTCGCCTACAGAATTACATATTTAATGGCATCTGGACACTTGCACATTGCCTTAGCTTTAACTTAAGCAATGCAATGCATGCCGACCATATTGCATGCATGCATACCACACATCGTCTCGCAGTTCTCCGCCAATCATAGTACTCCCTCCGTCTCAAAATTCTTGTCTTAGATTTGTCTAAATACGGATATATCTAGTTACATTTTAGTGCTAGATACATCCGTATCTAGACAAATCTAAGACAAGAATTTTGGGACGGAGGGAGTACTCCTTACGCGGCCATGTGACCACTAGCTTTGCGTGGCCAACAGCCGATGCTTGCAAAATGCCAAGCCAGCCACCAGCTTCCCTTCCAAAACACACACAGTAGCGCGACGCCAAAATTTTAAAACATGAACAATTTTTTAAGTTGTGGACAAACTTTGAAAAACGGGAATAATTTTTAAAATTCCGAGCAATTTTGATAAAGACGAACAAGTTTTTTTTAAATGTGAACAATTTTTAATTTTGAGGAAAAAATAAAGATGAACATTCTTTTTTTAATTTGTGATCAAAATACCGAACAGTTTTTGACAATCATGAACAAGTTTTCACAAAATGTGAACAATTTTAGAACCAATGAAATAACATTCTAAACAGGAACATTTTTAAATTTGTGAACAAATTTCGAAATTGGAAATATTTTAAAAAAATTCAAATATTTTTAGAGAATCAATAATTTGGATTATTTTTAAAACACAAACATATTAAGCAATTACAAACTGAAAAATTGTAAAAATAACTTTAGAAACCCGAAAAATTTGAAGCTCTTAATTTTTTTGAAAAACAAAAACAATATTTCATATTCCAAAAAGTTATTTTCAAATTGCAAACAATTATTGAAATCATGAAACAAATAATGGAAAATGCCAAATATTTTTCGAAAATATTCACAAATTTTGAAATTATAAACAATCTTAGAATTTGCAAACAAATTTTGAAAATGTCAACAAAATTTGGCATAGCCAATTTATTTAATTGTGAACAAAAATTAGAAAATAGGAATATTTTCTGAATATGGGAACAAAATTTTCAAACTACAAACGTTGTTTGAAATCAAGAATTTGTTGAAATTCCAAATTAATATTTGGAAAATTCAAAAAGGCTTGAAATGAAAAAAAAGGAAAATTAAGAGAAAGTAAGAAAATAATAAATGAGAAAGAAACAAAGAAAACAGAAAGAAGGAAAGAAAGAAAAGTACAAAAAAACACTTAGAAAAACCCCAGAAACTAGTAGAAGGACATAAAACGAAAGAACCCGGTTCCGGGAACCATCTGGAAAGTTCCCAAAAACGGTTGGCGCCCACTGTTGTCACGCTCTGAGTGGGCCGGCCCAGATTCGGCGCTCGGGTGGTTTGCATGTGCATTGCGTCGACAGTTCGACGCAACGAGTGACAAATAGGAAATCGCCCATGATACTGTCGATTTCGGCTACGAACGGAGTGTCTGGGCCGTGTGCTATGGGCTGCTACCGGTAGCCAACTGACCATGCGCTAGTTAGTAGTCACGAATCCCTCAAAGAAAACTAGTCACGATTTATGGGGACCTCCTATTTGGCGCCTTCAGCGCCGCCGAACCCAATTGGCGCGCACTGCAGCACCCTGGTGGGGGCGGCCCACTAACGAACAGCGTCGCCGAAAAAACACTAAAAATAAACTTGCTGCAGCGACGATTAGAACTCGCACCATTGCAATGCCGCACACGCTTGGCTAACCACTAGAGTTACCTGTGTACTACAAACGGATAGTACTGCAAAATATTTATTAAACAATTGCAGCCGTGTTGTTCCAAAATTTGGAAGTTCACAGATTTCAAACAAAAAAGCTCACGAACAATCAAAAGAAGTTCACGAATTTGTCTAAAAAAAATAAAAGGCTTATGTATTCAAAAAAGTTCACTCTTCTGAGGAAAAATTCATGGATTTGAAAAGTTCATGAAAATTTTAAAAAATTCAGTCATTTGAGGAAAAATCATGGATTTGAAAAAAGTTCACTTGAAAGGTTCATGAAAATTTAAAAGAAGAACACAAAACATGAACTAGTTCAAGAAATTTGAAAAAAGTTCACTAATTTGAGAAGTTCATGAATATGAAAAATAAACACGAGTTTGAAAAAAGTTCATGGATTTGAAAAAGCACACAATTTTTGAAAAGTTCATGAAATTGAAAAAACATTCACTAATTTGAGAAAATTTCATGAATTTCAAAAAAGAAAAGGTTCATGGGTTTGAAATAATTCATGAAATTTAAAAATAGTTCATGCATTTGAATAAAAAAGAAAAAGAAAAATGAAAATAGTTTACGCATTGGAGTACAAGAAAAAGAAAAAACTAAATAGAACAGAAAAAAAATTGGTTCGGAAAAACCAGGAAAAGAAAACGGCCGTACCTGCCACACATTGTACGCAACCAGAAATGAAAAGAATGAAATTAGGCGCAGGCAGACTGCACGTGGTGTTTAACCCTCGGGTCGTGAGTGATCTATGTGCATTGTTCTACGAAGAAAAGAGAACAGCAGCAAAAATGTGCAAGAAAACAGAGCATTCGGGAATGTGGGGTATCAATCCCTGTACGGCTGTACCCCTTCGCATGCTTAGCCCGTTAGCCAAGGTCGATATTTCAGTTTTCTCTCACGTGCTGTAATAAATCGTTACTCTGTTTGGTTCATTTCAATGAAATGGAGCCGAGAAAGATACCCTTTTTCCTCAAAAAACAACTTCTCGCATGCTAAGCGAGCGCTCTACCTTTTGAGATACATCCCATTGATAAAAAAAAGTTCAAAATATAACTTTCATAAATTAACTGCATAGTTAACACAGTATTCTGTCGATTCTTTGGATTGACGAACGAACGAACTACGCCACAGAAGCACGGCAGGGCCTACGAGCGGACATCACACTCTGACGTGGCCCAAAGATACCTTTGGAATGCCTATCCAGCGCCCCACACTCCCTCTCCTACAGAACAAATCCAAAACGTCCCGTCGCGGCATTATCTCGGCCGACGCATGGTTTGGACAGGACAACATGACACGTCCTCTCAAAATTTCCAACGCATTCTGAAAAGGAAGGTTATGTACTATACTTCAAAAGGGAACAAAAAAAAGAGCAGCGAAACAGCTGCCTAAAGGAGAGAAAGAAAACTTGGACAAGCAATGTCCCCATAATTCGTCGTCACAGTTTCGCATTTGGAGTTTTTCGATCTAGTTTTTCTTACCAATTACTCCCTCCGTCCACAATTGTAAGATGTTTTATTAAATTTTTTTCTAAATCAGATGTATATAGACATGTTTTAATGTATTTGTTTGCTCGTTTCAGTTTGTATGTAGCCCATTGAAATATTCAAAACATCGTATATTTGTGAGAGCATCTCCACTTGTTCGCCCCCCCCCCCCCCCCCCGGGGCTTGAAATAACGCCGCCTGGGGGCGCGCCAGCAAAAAAAATCGGCGTGGGGACGGTCGGTTTCCCAACCGCCGCCCCAGACGCCGTTATTTTGAAACCAAACTCGACCAAAATTCGGCCAAACACAACACAAATTCGGTCAAACTAGACGATTACATTGATAATTGTACAAAAAACTGAAATTATAATTTTAAAACTAATAGCTAAAACGAACTACTGCGTCGCCGCCGTCGCCCGCTTTCTACATGCCGAGGAGCCCCGCCCCCTTGTCGTCGCCGTCGTCCTGCGTGCCGCCGCCGTCCCTGCGGCACCCCTGGCCAGCGTCGCTGATACGTGGGGGGTTGGACGGCCCGGGTGCCTCCTCGTCGCTGTCGTCGAGGATGACGATGCTGTCCTCCTCGCGTCCGCGGCATAGAGCGGCGTTCTCCTCGAGGGCGTGGCGTTGGCGTGCCATCTCCTTGCGGACGTAGTCCTCCCGCGCCCACCTGAGGGCGGTCTCGTCGTCGGCGGACATGGCCTCATGCTCCTTCTTCACAGGGAGCAGCCCTGGCTTGGTCTTCCGCCAGACGAGGCGGGAAGAGGGAGGAGAGGGGCCACGGTGGCGGGTGCAACGCCCGAGCGAAGTGTCCTGCGGCTCCGGCTAGATGGGGCGAAGCGTCGGTGATTCGGAGGAAAGGCAACCCGACGAGGAGGAGGTCGCCGTCTCCATTCGCCGGGGCATCCAGGGAGCTGCCGCGGCGGTGAGAGAAGGAGGGTTGAGCCAGGTACTCCAAGCGTGGCGTGTTGCCGGCCTCGATGTGCTCAAGGACGACTTCGAGGGTGCGGCCGGGGATGCCCCACCATTGGCAACGCCCTTCAGAGTTGAGGCGGCCACGGGGCTCGACGCCGTTGGTGGAGGCGAGCTGCTCCTCGTGGCGGCGGTCGAAGTACGCCGTCCACAGCGTGTTGCTGTCGGGGGCATACCTTGGCTGGTTACGCGCCTGCTCCGGCAGCGATGACCGGATGCCCGCGATCTCCGCTCGACGCTAAGCGCCGATGGGCGCTGGAGGCACCGAGATGCCGCTGGTGCTCAGCCTCCACGAACTCGGCACCCGCATGTCCGGCGGAGCCGGGTAGTCGGCCTCGTAGAGGAGGCGTGCCTCGTACTCGTGCAGGTGGCGGCGGCTGAAGCCGTTGGCCGCCGCACCGTCGGCTGGGTAGCGTCCATGGTCGTCGGCGGGGGAAAGAGGAGAGACACGCGTCGACAGTGAGAGGTCGAGAGGGGAGAGGGTTCTGAGGCGAAGGAGCATGCGTTCACTGGCGAGGGAGGGCGGCTTTTTATAGCCGTGGGTGGGTGGCGAGAGGGCGGCCGCCGTGTGTACGCGTGGCGGAAGCGGGCCGGACACCGCGCCGCCCGTGAGGCATCAATGGAAGGCTGACCGGCGAGGCAGCACGGCAGCCTTCGCATTGATTCCTGCGGGAACCGAGGCGATGAGGACCACGAAGGCGCCGAGTCGCTAACTCGGCGGACCCGCTTGTTTTCGCGTCAACAACTGTTCCACCGGCGTTCCCCAACGCGCCGGGTTCGGCGTGGGTTCGCCGATGCCAAATTCGGCCCTAACCGGCAAAAAGTGGGTTTCTGGGGCGCGACTGGGCCGATTTTTCGGCGCCGACGATAAAAAAAGACCTTGGGATGCTTGTTGGGGGATGCAGCTGGAGATGCTATGAGAAGTGAAGGCAGTGAAACTGCTGCCTAAAGAAGAAAATTTCACCCAGCGTAGTGAGCTTAACTAGAGTACTGAGGTTCAATAAAATCAAGTAATGCACTGCATAGCTAGCAGCCTAGCATGTTGCATGGATGGATACCACCCATCGTCTCGCAGTTCTCCGCCAATCATCAGTAGTCCTTACGCGGCCATGTGACCCATACTAGCTCTGCCTGGCCAACAACCGATGCTCTCTTGCAAAATGCCAAGCAGAGGTCGGCCGCCAGCTTCCCTTCCAAAAAACATAGAGTGGCGCGAGGCCAGCTCATGTGCTATAAAATTGGCACGCAGCGCTCCGACCATTGCATCACAAAGCAACACACCAAGGAGCCACATCGCGCTTAGCTGGGTTCCAAGAGAGATAGCTACTAGGTACGTAGTGACTAGCGGTCACGAGCGCGCGCCCATGGCTTCCACGTCGACGAGCTTCGTGGCCATGGCGCTCGTCATGGCCGTCATGCTCAGCACGTGCCATGCCGCGCGCCTCCTCGCCGACGTTCCGGCCTTGCCCACGCCGCTGCTGCCCCCCGTGCCCGTCGTCCCTACAGTCCCCGCCGTGCCAGGCGGCGTCGTTCCCACGGTGCCCACCGTGCCAGGCGTCCCGACGGTGCCGACAATTCCCACCGTGCCGGGCGTACCGACGGTGCCCACGGTGCCAGGTGTGCCGACAGTACCAGTACCTGGCGCCGCCGTGCCAACCATCCCGGCAGTTCCCACCCTGCCAGGCGTGCCGACTGTGCCGCTGCCGGCAGTACCTGGCGCCGCCGTGCCGACAGTGCCCACTGCGCCGAGTGTGCCGACGGTTCCCACAGTGCCAGGGGTGCCGACGTTGCCAATGCCGTCCGTCCCTGGCATACCTGACTTGCCGCTGCCGCCTATGCCGTCCATCCCCGACCTGCCCAAGGTGCCACTGCCGCCCATGCCGTCCGTCCCCGGCGTGCCCAAGGTGCCACTGCCGCCGGTGCCGTCTGTTCCCGGTGTGCCGGCCGTGCCATAGTTCCTTGCACCTCCACCGTCAACGGACTACGCGTACGTACGTGCCCACGACCGTGCATGCACGATTTACAAGTGTAATAAAACTGTAACGTTCCATCCATATGGTTTCTGTAACTTTTTTTTTGAGCTGCATATGGTTTCTGTAACTTGGTAGTAGTATTCGTTTGAGCAGCACTTGTCTACGTCCAAGTAAAAAAGAAGTACCCACTTGTGTACGTGTGTGGTATATCTTTTCGGTTGGTGCGTGTGGTGGGGATGTGTGTACTGTATGCTTGTACGTTTATGTGGTGCAAGACATTGTATAATATTATTTTCATTTGTATCAATATATACACTATTCATGTAGATATAAGCTTGAGTAGTTTGGCTTTACGTGTATGTATCTCAGATTCAAGAGCATATATGGAGCTAGAGAAAGCTTTCAAATTATCCCAATATTATATAAATTTGTTGTTTTTCGTACAAATATAATGACCATATGCTTTATATAAGTTGTGCTAAAGAATAGTAATTATTGAAGTGGGGCATTTTGGTGACCGGGCTTTTTTGAAAAGAAAAAACCAAATTCAAACTTTCAATTTTAAAAAAATTGAAAAAAATGCAGAGGCCAACTCCATGGACTTTGAGGATGAATAGTATCATTAGGTGACTCGTTGCTCCAATTGGCGCAGAGACCAACTCCAGCCCAGAAGCTAAGAGCATCTCTAGCAAACCCCGCATCCCGCCGATCCGCATTTCACGTTTGCAGTTCGCGGAAAAGCTGTTTTGCAGTCTGCAGCGAAAAGCCGCAGAGGCAGACCCCGCAAAGCCGACCCGCATCCTGTTTTACGGGTCGCTTTGCGGGGTCTGCCTGTGCGGCCGTCCTCCCCCTAGCCCGCAAAATGTAAATTTGCACTCAATTTGCACCTCAATTTGCATTTCTTTGCATTTTCAACCACATTGGATACATAGGACATCACCAAATTTTTGCTAGAAAAGCAAGCCCAAAGAAAACAAGAACCACAAGTATGCATTTTAGAAGATTTCTAACTTCCATAACTGCTCCCAAGAGTTGAAGCAATATCTTGTCCATGCACTCATTGTTGATCTGCGGATTCTTGATCTTTACATCTTCATTGTTCTTCTTTGGTTCTAAATATGTAGCCGTTGCTTCCTCTCTAGTTGCGCATGCATGCGGTTCATTACCTTCGATTGCATTAAGGAGTGCATGAACGTCTAACAATTTTCTTTCTATCAATAAATCAATGTATTCGCCTTCCCAAAACCAAAATGAGCATCCATCTTCCTACACGCATGATGATCCAAATGAGCAAACATAATGAGCTATCCAAATGAGCCGAATGCAAAACAGCGCCTACCCCGTCGTTTTCGCATTTGAAGAACACCCATCTAGGGTGCTTTGGCGTGCCCGAAGTCAGCCGCAGCGCTGTCCGCGGGCAGTCATCGCACTACATGAGCAGCATCAGCGAGCCACAGAGCCTCTGCGAGAGGGCCGAACCCGGCGGACGGCCGGCCGAATCCATGCCGGCAAACCATCGGCGGCGGCGAGCGGACGAACCTGCGCCTGCATGCGCCGATGAGCCTTTGCCGGGGCTGCACGAGGTGCTTTCCCGACCATTCCATAGCTTGGCGCAGCCGGCGGCGGCCGGGAAAGCCAAATCCGGCCGCCCGCGATGAAAACGCCACAGATCCACAAGGTCCTGGCCCGCCGACGCAGGAGGAGGGGGAGGGGAGGGGGCGGAGGGCTACCTCGTGCGTCTGGAGGCCTTCCCGCATGCTCCCGCCGGCCACTTTCGCCGGAATCTGGGGCGGCGGGGCGAGGGGGAGAGGGAAGGTGGTTGGGGGAGAAAAGCACGGGCTGAAATGTCCCCCCCCCCACCAACCGCTCCCACTATATGCGGGGAACCGACAGGCCGGGGGGGGGGGCGAATACGCGGGTTGAAGCCGAGCTATTGCCGCGCCCCTCAAAAAAATTTCGGGCCAGCCGCGTTTGCGGTGTCTGTTTGGGCGGGGTTTTCGCCGCCAGCCCGCATTTTGACGGTTATTTTGCGGGTCAGGGGCTTTTGCATGGTCTGCTAGAGTTGCTCTAAGTGAACTACTTGAAGGACTTTCTCCACACTGTCTGCAAATGATTATGTTCGTACTACGTTTTTATTTCCTTGACAATAATCATTTCCCATAGCCCTCTTTGGAGATTTATTTTTGATAACATGAGACTATTCATGATGGGTTTTTCCCCGGCTGTCTACAAAAGCGCAAAGACGAATTACAACCAGAAATTAAGCAAGCTATAGACGACACATTACTTTATCTGTGCTAATGTCCAACTATACTTCTTCAGCCAATTTTTCTAAGCAGGGGAACTATTTGGGAGTGTTGAATTATTTATATGTCTCAGACGTATTTATAATATATTTTTTCATACTAGTATATATCACTTTTATATACTTTTTATAGTATTATATATATTTTTAGACTAAACTATTAATCTAGTGCCTAGTGCCAGTTGTCGTTTTCTGCATGTTTTTGGTTTCACAGGAAATCATTATCTAGGAGGTCAAAATACCTTGCCGAGTAATATGATTTTTTTCTGGCAAGGAAGGATCCAAGAAGCTTCGGAGGAGATTGAGAGGAGCTACAGGGGTCCCAAACGGCCACTCGGCGTGACCGGGGGGTAGGGCACGCCCCTAGGTCGTGTGGCACCCACCTGCACCGCCTTACCTTGGTTCCACCACCATAAATTCCTATAAATACCAAAAACCATCGGGATATTTTCATACAATTTTTTCTACTGCCACAAGTTCCTGTTTCGCGAAGATCCAATTTGGAGGCATGTTCCAGAGTTCTGCCGGAGGGGGAATCCATTCTCGGAGGTTTATTTATAAACCCTGTCTCCATGACCATGTGTGAGTAGTTCCGTTAGGACCTTAGGGTACAAGTAGTAGTTAGATCTCTCTCTCTCTCTCTCTCTCTCTCTCTCTCTTGAGCTGCCTCACATGATAGGGGTCAATTCGATGTAATCGATGATGTGTTTGTTGAGATATGATGAATTATCACTTTATGATCAGATTGTTCATTGAAATCAGTTGAATCTTTTGAGATTTTTTTGTTGTATAATTAAATACCTTTGCATGCTCTTCGATCTATATATCTTCTCTAGCCAAGTTCGATGGGTTTTTCTTCGGAATGAGAGGTGCTTTGTAGTTTGTTCAACTTGCGGTGCTCTAACCCAGTGGGTGGATTATCAGTTGTAAATGCAATTGGATTAATGGGCTACTTATCACGGATGTAATGCATATATGAGTAATGAGTTTATGACATGAAAGATCATATTTCAGGAAATTGAGATTTTCCAACTGATAAATTGTGTTGTATTGACCTTGTCTGTATAAACTTAACCACGGTATTGACCTTGTGTGATATATTCAAAGTCACCACAAAGGCCGTGGGTGTATGTCGGGTTTGATCTCCGGTGGGTTGAGGGTGCAACCACTCTTCTAATCATCCAACCACATATACGGTGATCAACTGCAGTACGTTGATATATACATTTTGTCGCGAATGAGACGGTGGTGTTGATTTGAACATTGGAGCCTTGGCGAAATATCCAAACTGTATATACGCCGAAGATACACAGTAGTAGTACAGTACTCTCAGACCAATTGCACCTTCGCGAAACACCATGACGACGCCAGTTGAAAAATGATGGCAGGAACGAAACGGTTGAGCAGATCGAAGCTGCAGCGTCGGCCAGCTCCCCTCCTCACCTAAACACAGAAAATTGTATGTGTCACCTAGCTACCTCGACCACACAACACAAAGCGCTTCCGTTTTTGGATGGACGACGCACGCACAAACATTCTCATCGGGCCAACAACCCACCTAATCACACGATCACTTTGAACTGTATAAATTGCCGGGTATTGAACCATGTACATACATCGCAGCGGAGCAGAAGCAACATCTTGCAATCACCACAACGCACACGAGAGAATACTATCTCTCACCGGTACTACCGCTAGCTCTAGCCATGGCTTCCAGCGCGAGCATGTTGGCCATGATCATGGCGTGCGCGCTCCTCCTTACCGGCAGCAAGTGCCACGCCGCCCGCAACCTGGCCGACACGACGCCGGCGGCTGCCGCTCCGGCTGCTAGCGCCGTCCCTGGTCTGCCGGCCGTGCCGACCTTGCCTTCCGTGCCCACGGACACGGCCACCCTGATGCCACCCATGCCGTCGGTCACCCTGCCCACCGTGCCACAGGTGACGCTGCCGCCCATGCCCGCCATCGTCGTGCCCAAGGCGGTCCTGCCGCCCATGCCCAAGGTCACCCTACCCACCGTGCCGCAGGTGACGATGGCGCCGATGCCCGCCATTGTCGTGCCCAAGGTGCCGCTGCCGCCGCTGCCTTTCGTCCCGAATGTGAACGTACATATGCCGTTCGCGGCACCGCCCCCGTCAGCGTAGGCACGTCGACGCAGCGGTGCTCTCGCCCTGTCCACGTCTACGATAGGGCGCCGTTCGTGTGAGAGTGGCGCCAGGTCACTCCGTGGACACGATGTACATTTTTCTTACATGCAAGCTTGGTGTTTTATATGCGATGTATCACAGTATCAGTAATTGTTGCCTTTTTTCTACGTCTCAGTATTATATGTATTGGTAGTGTTTGAATGTTGAGGGTTTTGTCCCACTGTATGTATTTCTTGATCTTCTTAAATACTAGTACAAATTACTATTTACAGTATGCATCTTTGTCTTGTACTCCCTCCGTTTCTAAATATTTATCTTTCTAGAAATTTCAACAAGTGACTACATACGGAGCAAAATGAGTGAATCTACACTCTAAAATATGTCTATATACATCCGAATGTGGTAGTCCATTTGAAATCTTTAAAAAGACAAATATTTAGGAACGGAGGGAATATAAGTCTAACGAGTGATGGTACAATTGTATCTGTCCTCTCAGGTGCTCGAAAATATAAAAGAGGTCATTTAGCTCTTTTTTAGTAAACCATTAGGAATTTTGTTTATTTTTTCCTTCACCAAAGGTAATAGTGAATTACAAAAATTAAAAAGAACAATTCCAGCAAACAGTGAAGTGTCTGTACAATAAAAAAGTTGCAAATTGCACAAAGTAGTGCAATTACACCTAAAGGCATGATAACACAAAATAGTGCAAATTGCATAAGAGAGTGTAATTACAAAAAATTAAATTGCATGCACAGAAATAAAAGTACAATTACACAACAAGGTGTAGCTGCACAAAAATATAAATGTGATTGAACCATACAAAAGTGTAACTGAAGAAAAAGCGCAAATGCACACCAGATTTTAATTGCTTACAAAAACTAGACATGCACCCCAAAACTGTAAATGCACAATTTATTTCCATACCCGATAGAAAAAAACAACTACTATTACAAAGGAAAGGAAAACATAGGTGCCAAAGATAAATTACTAAATCTATTTGGAAACAAAAATAAACGTAAACATTCATAGTTTTTTTGTAGGGAAAACAAACATTACTAGTACTTCCTCGGTTCCAAATTACTTGATTTTCTCATATGCTAA
This sequence comes from Triticum aestivum, assembly GCF_018294505.1. Lineage (NCBI taxonomy): Eukaryota > Viridiplantae > Streptophyta > Magnoliopsida > Poales > Poaceae > Triticum > Triticum aestivum. The sequence continues at coordinate 600,721,261 of NC_057807.1, forward strand.
TATTTAGAATATCAAATGGATATAGTATGCAAATATATTTTGTGAACAATCTATTGAAACTGATTTGGTGTTGTAGATGTTAATATATATTTTTATGTAAGCTTAGTCAAAGTTAAAAGAAACTTGACTTAGGATAAAACAAATACTCCCTCCGATCCATATTACTTGTTCTGAAATATGTCTAGATACATCCATTTGAGTGACAAGTAATGAAGTACTTGAAACATGTTGAAACGGGAGTACACAATAGTGTAGCTTACTGACCAAAGTGGCAGTTGGCGGCGTCAAAGCCCAATAAGTTTTCCTTGCAGATTCAAAGCCCAATCGGGGTGTGCTCACACGAAGTGGTAGATTGCAGATTCAAAGTCCAATAGGATTGCATGCTTTTCCAATTATTTTTCCCAAAACACAAAAAAACTCAAATCTAAATGCAAAACAGCCACCTGGATTTTAGCAAATCTGCTTGCTAATTCCTCATGTTTTTCTCAAAAATAAGAACATCTCGAATAAATGCAAATCCATTAAAAACACAAAGCAACTTGAGTATAAGTGCAAATCTGACAGCAAGAAAATTAATAGCCTTTTATTCTAAATCATTTGCATTGGTTTTAGAAAACATACATGCTTATTCCTCCTGGTCGAGTTGTCCATCAACAATGGATGCGACAAGGAAAATTACGAAACTCCAAGTCTTCCTAAGAAAATAGTGTGGGTTACTGTTGGCTTGTGCACAGTGGCGGAGCTATGTACAATGCTGAGGGGGCCGCTGCCCCCCCCCCCCCCCCCCCCCCCAGCCGTGGCATATTTACTGAAGGAAAAAAATAAAAGCCCTAAATTAAAAAGATTGTTGTCATTTGGCCCCTCCAAAGGTGTATATTTTCTCTTTGGCCCCCATTCGATTCTCTGCTAGCTCCGCCACTGCTTGTGCACCCGAAATTCGCATGGGTACCCGAGTGCAGGGGGTGTGCAGGGGCACACACCTGCCAAGTCTTGCTGCCCACTCATTTTGCCTCCTGATTCGTATAGTAGTTCAATCCTGCACAAGGGCACAATAAGTTTTTAGTTTCAATGTTGAAACTTACGATTTTTGCATCTAAAACTGTCAAGTTTCAACCAGTTTCAGATATATAATTTTAAACAATTTTATTTTATCGACCGTAGATACAAAATAAATGATTTTTACCGGTCGCTCGTACTAAGTTTCAACATTGAAACTAAACACATTTTTAAAGGCATCAAGATATATTCAAAATGGATCTTATTTGAAAGCGCTGGACACAAGAAACACGAATATGAAAACATAACTTAATTTGAAATTTCCATCTAAAAGTTATAAAACTTTAAAAATTGGAAGCCAAAATAAAAAGGGGGCACCAGGAACATGGGTGCCTCCGCATTTGTGTGCCCCAAAGCCTCATCCGTTTGTGCACATGTGTTTGGCATGGTTTTGTGATGTCTGTCGCACCGGCGAGTCTCGCCGGTGTGGCAATGTTGTGTGGAGAATGGGATGGCCCTGTGGTGTCATTGTTTTAGTGGGTTTGGCCTCAATTTTATCCCTTTTTACGCTTTCCATAATAAACTAAAAAAATAACTTTTTAAATATATATATCAGGTAAAATAATTGTCTCACGTTTGGTAAGAGAATAAAAAACATAGTGAAAAGCGGTGGAACTTGCATTGCGTGTATAGTCCAAGCAACTACTCCGTCCGATCCTTTTTACACTCCATATAAATTTTGTCTAAAGTCAAAATTCATAAAGTTTGACCAACTTTATATATAAAAATTTGCAATACAATACGAAATCAATATCTTTAGATGCATCATGAATTTAATTCTTATATTGTATAGTGTTAGTATTATAGATGTTTATATTTTTTATATAAATATGGTCAAACTTTATGAAGTTTAACTTTGGATAAAACTTCGGAAACACTAACGCCCATACGTGTGGGCATTTGCATCTCGCCCACACGCGTGGATCCGCATGTGTTTGTGGGTGCACGAATCTTGGCATGTTTATGGTGCCACGTAGGACTGGGCTGGTGTGTGGGCATTCACCCGGTCGCCCACATGTTCGTTTCATCACACGGAGGGGCCGTGTGTGTGGGCTTTAGCAGTTCGCCCACGCTAGTTTTCACTCACGCACAAGGGATGGTGTGTGGGCATTTGCCATCTCGCCCACACGCCCCTCTCCTCTCCCACACCCAATCTGCTAGTTGCCATGTGTTTTGCAGTGTACATGGCAACTGACCTAGTGTGCTTATAAGCAGATGGCAACTCTTTTTTTTACCCGAACATGTCAGTTGCCACGTGTTTTGCAGGATACACGGCAATTGCCTAGTGTGCACGTAAGCAGATGTCAACTCTCTTTTACCTGAGTTGCCATGTATTTTTGCATGGTACATGACAACTGCCATAGCGTGCACGTAAGCAGATGGCAACTCTTTCTTTTACATGGCAACTGCCTAGCGTGCTTGTGAACACATGACAACTCTCTCAACTGCCTAGTGTTAATAGGTGACAACTCCTAAAATTTTGAAACCATGACAACTGCAGTAGACCAGACCATACATGGCAACTGCAGTTGAGCAACCATGGCAACTGTAGTTGTCCGACATGGCAATTGTAGTTCAGTGACATGGCAACTGCGGTTAAATGAACATGGAAGAGGATCCAGACCATGGCAACTGTGGAGACGCTGGTGACTGTCAGGCGTGGCGTGTGGAACCATAAGGTAGGAGGCCTGACGTACGGGCGTGTGGGTGTTATCTATTTTGTCCACACGCAGGCATGTGAGAGGGACCGCGAAGAAAAAAAGACGTGTGGGCGTTACTTGTTTTGCCCACACGTAGGCGTGTGGGCTGATCCTTTTAAACACCACACAAACTGTGTGGACATACCCCTTAACACCCACACGTGTGGGCGTGATCGGTCAGTGAGTTGCAACCAGAGACACTCCCGTACCATTAAAAACTCTGATGCTACTAGCAGATTCTACAAGTCAATCCCAACAATGACACAGTCTTTTGAAGATACTCCTGTACAATACCGTCTCCGTCAGTTCGGCTTCGCGGGAGAGCGTGTGACTGAGGCAGTTGAGAAAATGATGGTACGAATAATCAAAGACGGTTGAGCAAATCGAAGTTGCAACGCCGGCCAGCACTTCACCTAAACCCAGAAAATTTTAGCTACCGCCTACGTACCTCGACCATGCAAAGCACTTCCCTTTTTGGATTGACGACGCACTCACACACATTTTGAATCGGGCCAACAACCGACCTAATCACACGTGCACTTTGAACTGTATAAATTGCCAGGCATTGACCCATCTTCATACATCGCAGCAGCGCTGAAGCAACATCTTGCTACACACGAGAGAGAAAACCATCTCTCAACAGTAACCTTCGCTAGTTCTCCCTATATGGCTTCCAACGCGAGCAAGTTGGCCGTGTTCATGGCGTGCGCGCTCCTCCTCGCCGGCAGCACGTGCCACGCCGCCCGCAACCTGGCCGACATGACGTCGGCGGCTGCCGCTCCGGCTGCTAGCGCCGTGCCCACGGACACGGTCACCCTGATGCCACCAATGCCGTCGGTCACCCTGCCCACCGTGCCGCAGGTGACGCTGCCGCCCATGCCCTCCATCGTCGTGCCCAAGGCGGTCCTGCCGCCCATGCCCAAGGTCACCCTCCCCACCATGCCGCAGGTGACGATGGCGCCCATGCCTGCGATTGTCGTGCCCAAGGTGACCCTGCCGCCGTTGCCATTCGTCCCGAATGTGAACGTGCCTATGCCGTTCGCGGCACCGCCCCCGTCAGCGTAGGCGTGCCCACGCCGCGGTGCTCTCGCCCTGTCCACGATAGGACGCGCCGTTCATCTGAGTGTGGCGCCAGGTCACTCCGTGGACACGACGTACATTTTCTTACATGCAAGCTCGGTGTGTTTATATGCGATGTATCACAGTATCAGTAATTTTTACCTTTTTTTTTACTTCTCAATAGTGTGTGTACTGGTAGTGTTTGAGTTTGACTGTTGAGGGTTTTGTCCCATTGTACGTATTTCTTGATCTTCTTACATACAAACTATTTACGGTATGTTATTTTTGTCTTCTATAACTCTAATGACGGGCGATGGTACAACTTTCTCTTTCCTGTCAGGTGTTCCAAAATAAAAGAGAGGTTCCCGCAAAAAATAAAATAAAATAAAAGAGAGGTCATTTAGCTCTTTTTGAGCCAGCCATTAGGAGTTCTGTTTATCTTTTCCAGCACCAAAAGAAATAGTGAATTGCAAAAAGAAATTGCAAGTTGCAAAGTAGTGCAATTATCCCAAAAGGCAAAATAATTACACAAAATGGTGCCAATTGCATAAGAGAGTGTAATTACAAAAATGCAATTGCACAAAATAAAATGCAAAAGGTGTAGTTGCCCAAAAGAATAAATACGGTTGAACCATACAAAAGTGTAATTGCACTGCACAAAGAAACGCAAATGCACAAAACAACCGTAAATGCACAATTATTTCCATACCTTGTAGACAAAAATAACTACGAAAGAAAGAAAATTATAGGTGCCCAAGAGGAATAACTAAAACTCTTTTGAAAAAACAAACACATACATTCTTTACTTTCTTTTGTAGGGTAACTAACATTCTTTAGCAGTACTTACTCTACCAAATTACTTGATGTTCTCGGTTTGTCCTAAATCAAACCTTTTATAGTTCAATCAAGTATATAGAAAAATATGCCAATAGGACATCAAATAGACATAGTACAAAACTATTTTTTGTGAATAACCTAATGGAACTAATTTGATGTTTTAGATGTTACTCCCTCTGTAAACTAATATAAGAGCGTTTAGATTACTAAAGTAGTAATTTAAACGCTCTTATGTTAGTTTATGGAGGGAGTAATACATCTCTTAGATAAACTTAGTCAAGGTAGAAAAAAAATCGGCTTAGGATAAAAGTAATGCTTCAAACAAGTTGGAACGGAAGTAGTAGCACACAAATAACAGTGTAGCTTGATGGTAAACGATAATTCATCCTGGAGCCCGGGCTCATCTGCTCCCGCTCAGTAAAAAATTCAACAAACATACTAGAAAAATTCAAAAAATTCTAATTTTTTTGTGGTGGTAGATAATTTGACGCGTGAGGTGCGCCCCAAAATTCAACTCATTTGGACATCTGAGCATCTCTCGGCAAAAAAGACAAATCGGGTCAAAACAATGCGTGAACAGTACACATTTTTACAGACCCTGATTTTGTCCTTTTTTTCCGAGAGCTGCTCAGATGCTCAAATGAGTTGATTTTTGGGGCGCACCTCACGCGTAAAATTATCTACCACCACAAAAAGAATTGGAATTTTTTGAATTTTTCTAGTATTTTTTTTGAATTTTTTTTCTAAGCATGGGTGCATATGAGCCCGGGAGCCAAAACTCCGCGTCTGATGGTAAAGACTTACTCACCAAAGTGGCAGTTGGCAGTTTCATAGGCCAATAACTTTATTTTTCTTAGAGACTCAAAGCCCGATCGGTAAGCATGCTGACGCGAACTGGCAGATTGTAGATTCAAGGCCGATATGTTTGCACGCTTTTCCAACTATTATTCTCAAAACGAGAAACAGCTCAAATCTAAGTGCAAAAACAGCCACCTGGATTTTAGCAAATCCTCTTGCCACTTCCTCATGTTTCTTTTTTGTAGAAAATCAAAAAATCTTGAATATATGTATATACAAATGTAGAAAAATTGGCTGCGCTTTATGAAAGTTATGAAATACAGTATCTCTTTGTGTTAGTAAACCCGCTTGCTTATTCTTCCTGAGTTTTTCTCAAAAATACGAAAGCAACTCAAATATAAGTACAAATCCATTAAAACAGAAAATAATTTGAATATAAGTGCAATTCTAACAGCAGGAAATTAAATACTTCTTTATCAAAAATCATTCGTCGTGTGTTTCAGCAAACCTGCTTGCTTATTCCTCCTGCCCAAGTTGTTCACCGACAATGGATGCGAGAGAAAATTTCAAAACTCCAAGCCTTCCTAAAGAAATGGTGGCACATTGTTTGTTTGTGCACGTGTGGTTGGCATGCTTTTGTGATGTTTGTCGTGCCGCGGGCGAGAGTGGGTCTAACAATGTTGTGTTGAGAATGGGTGTGGCCTGTGGTGTCATTGTTGTAGTGGGTTTTGCCTCATCTGTATCCTTTTTACCCGGTTTTCCTTAATAAGCTGGAAAAAATCATTTTTAATCAATCAAATGGGTAAAAAATATCCCTCGCATTTGGAAAAATAAAAATAGAAAAACAGAGTGAAAAAATTGGGCTAGCCTGTATAGTCCAAGGCTCCAAGCATGTAAGATATAGTCGATCAGTGACTTGCAACCAGAGTCACCTACGCTGGCCACTTTGAAAAACGTGTCAATCCATGGACACCATTTTGTCAGGAAGACTTTTATGTGATACATTGTTGCAAGAATGACCATTTAACTTTGTAGTAGGCTTTCTTCTAAATCCACTTTGAAGATAACTCCATCAAGTTTCTTTAAGTGTAACTCGTGAATCGTTGCATGTAAGAGAACAACCCCTTCCAGGTGTGTCACCCTGACATGAATGTTGTCTGCGGCAGTCTTATCACTTTGTGTGCGATCATTTTAGCACGATTAGTTGTCACTTTGGTGAATGTTTTAAAACTTACATTTAGAAGATAAATTGGATGAAACTGTTGAATCTTAATAGCGTTTTCCTTCTTAGGGAAAAGAGTAATAATACCAAAATTTAACTAATACTCCCTCCGTTCCTAAATATTTGTCGTTCTAGAGATTCCAACAAGTGACTACATACGGGACAAAATGAGTGAATCTACACTCTAAAATATGTATATATACATCCGTATGTGATAGTCTATTTGAAATCTCTAAAAAGACAAATATTTAGGAACGGAGGGAGTACAAAACAAAATTCTCATTATATAATAAAAGCAAACATAGGTATAAAGTCACCTTTTATGACTAGCTAGAGCCGTTGATCGAACTCCGTCAGGAACCCATCTGGCCCCGGATCTTGTTGTGTTCTATCCGTAAGATAGCATCCCACACTTCTTTTTCAGTACGAGGGGCACTTAGGATGGTATCTCCTCTCAATTGCTGCGAGATGTCACCTTTAGCATCCTCATCAAGCTTGACATTATCGGAGACAGGTGAACTAAAAAGATGCATATAAAAATTTGTAATATAGGTCTTCAGTTGGTCTTCGCCAACAATAGTATCGTCATCCCGCTTGATGGCTTGAGGTGGAAAATTTGTTTCTTTTCATGTGTTTACCATTGGCGATGAAATGGACATATTTGGTGCTGTTGTCATTTGGTTTCCTCCTATAGATTCTACCAGAAGTCAATCGCAAGAATGGTACTGTGTTTTGAAGATATACAATACCGTCAGTGCACCTTCGCGCGAGAACGTGTGGCCGAGGCGGTTGAGAAATTATGGTAGACTAATTATCAAAGAAAGACGGTTGAGCAAATTGAAGCTGCAGCGTCGGCCAGCTCTTCACCTAAACCCAGAAAATTGTACGAGCTACCGCCAACGTAACTCGACCATGCAAAGCACTTCCCTTTTTGGATTGACGACGCACGCACAGGCATCCTGAATCTGGCCAGCAACCGACCTAATCACACGATCACTTTGAACTGTATAAATTTCCAGGCATTGACCCATGTTCATACATCGCAGCAGAGCAGAAGCAACATCTTGCAGTCACCTGCTACACACCAGAGAGAAAACCATCTCTCAACGGCACCTTCGCTAGTTCCAGCTATATGGCTTCCAACGCGAGCATGTTGGCCGTGCTCATGGCGTGCGCGCTCCTCCTCACCGGCAGCACGTGCCACGCCGCCCGCAACCTGGCCGACACGACGGCGACGGCTGCCGCTCCAGCTGCTAGCGCCGTCCCTGGCCTGCCGGCCGTGCCGACCTTGCCTGCCGTGCCAACTGACACGGTCACCCTGATGCCACCAATGCCGTCGGTCACCCTGCCCACCGTGCCGCAGGTGACGCTGCCGCCCATGCCGGCCATCGTCGTGCCCAAGGCGGTCCTGTCACCCATGCCCAAGGTGACCCTACCCGCCGTGCCGCAGGTCACCATGGTGCCGATGCCCGCCATTGTCGTGCCCAAGGTCACGCTGCCGCCGCTGCCGTTCGTCCCGAATGTGAACGTGCCTATGCCGTTCGCGGCACCACCCCCGTCAGCGTAGGCGCGCCCACGCGGAGGTGCTCTCGCCCTGTGCACGATCGGGCGCCGTTCATCTGAGTGTGGCGCCAGGTCACTCCGTGGACACGACGTACATTTTCTTACATGCAAGCTCGGTGTTTTATATGCGATGTATCACAGTATCAGTAATTTTTACCTTTTTTTACGTCTCAGTAGTGTATGTACTGGTAGTGTCTGACTGTTGAGAGTTTTGTCCCATTGTATGTATTTCTTATAATCTTCTTAAATACACACTATTTACGGTATGTTATCTTTGTCTTTTATAACTCTAATAATGGGCTCCGTCCAAAAAAAAAACTCTAATAACGGGCGATGGTACAATTTTCTCTTTCCTTTCAGGTGTTCCAAAATAAAAGAGAGGTCATTTAGCTCTTTTTGAGCCAGCCATTAGGAGTTCTGTTTATCTTTTCCAGCACCAAAAGAAATAGTGAAGTACAAAAAGAAAGTGCAAGTTGCAAAGTAGTGCAATTACACCAAAAGGCAAAATTACACAAAAGGTGCAAATTGCATAAGAGAGTGTAATTACAAAAATGCAATTGCACAAAATAAAAGTACAATGCAAAAGGTGTAGTTGCCCAAAAGAATATAAATACGGTTGAACCATACAAAAGTGTAACTGCACAAAGAAGCGCAAATGCACAAAACAAGTTATTGCACACAAAATTTATAATTGCCCCCAACAACTGTAAATGCACAATTTATTTCCATACCCTGTAGACAAAAATAACTACAAAAGAAAGAAAATAATAGGTGCCCAGGAGGAATAACTAACACTCTTTTGGAAAAACAAACACAAACATTCTTTACTTTCTTTTGTAGGGTAACTAACATTCTTTAGTTGTACTTACTCTACCAAATTACTTGATGTTCTCGGTTTTTCCTAAATCAAACTTTTTATAGTTCAACCTAATGAAACTAATTTGACGTTTTAGATGTTAATACATTTTTTATATAAACTTAGTCAAGATAGAAAATCGACTTACAATAAAACTAATGCTTCAAACAAGTTGGAACCGAAGTAGTAGCACACAAATGACAGTGTAGCTTGATGGTAAAGACTTGCTCATCAAAGTGGCAGTTGGCGGTTTCAAAGGCCAATAACTTTTTTTTTCTTACAGACTCAAAGCCCAATCGGTAAGCATGCTCATACGAAGTGGCAGATTGCAGATTCAAGGCCGATATGTTTGCACGCTTTTCCAACTATTTTTCTCAAAACGAAAAACAGCTCAAATTTAAGTAAAACAGCCACCTGGATTTTAGCAAATCCGCTTGCCACTTCGTCATGTTTTTCTTGTAGAAAATTAAAAAAAATATGTATATACAAATGTAGAAAAATTGGCTGCGCTTTATGAAAGTTATGAAATACAGTATCACATTGTGTTAGCAAACCCACTTGCTTATTCCTCCTGAGTTTTTCTCAAAAATGTGAAAGCAACTCAAATATAAGTGCAAATCCATTAAAAACAGAAAATAACTTGAATATAAGTGCAATTCTGACGGCAGGAAATTAAGTAGCTTTTTACCCGAAATCATTCGCGTGGGTTTCAACAAACCTGCTTGCTTATTCGTCATGCCCAAGTTGTCCATCAACAATGGATGCAATAGAGAACATTTCAAAACTCCAAGCCATCCTAAAGAAATGGTGGCTCGTTGTTCGTTTGTGCACGTGTGGTTGGCATGCTTTTGGGATGTTTGTCGCGCCATGGGCGGGAGTGGGTCTAACAATGTTGTGTTGAGAATGGGCATGGCCTGTGGTGTCATTGTTGTAGTGGGTTTTGCTTAATTTGTATTGATTCTTACTTTTTACCCGTTTTTTTCTTAATAAGCTGGAAAAAATCATTTTAATCAATTAATTGGGTAAAAAATCCCTCGCATTTGAAAAAATAAAAATAGAAAAACAGAGTGAAAATGGTGGGCTTGCCTGTATAGTCCAAGCAAGATTATCATAATCACAATTTTGAATCGATGAGAGCTCTGATGTTGGATCACAAATCATAGAATCTAAACTGCCAGGTTGTAGAAATGTAGATTCTATGAACTAAACTCGTGCAATCAGATAGGTCAGTTTGGATCGTAAAGTCGCAGAATTGTATTAATAGAATCGCGATTCTGACAACCTTGAGTCCAAGGCTCCAAGCATGTAAGATATGATCAACCAGTGACTTGCAACCAGAGGCACCTACACTGGCCCCTTTGAAAAACATGTCAATCCATTGACACCATTTTGTCAGGAAGCCTTTTATGCGATACATTATTGCAAGAATGACCATTTAACTTTGTTGTAGGCTTTTTCAAAAATCCACTTTGAAGATAACTCCATCAAGTTTCTTCGAGTGTAACTCGTGAATTGTTGCATGTAAGAGAACAACCCGCTCCAGGTGTGTCACCATGGCATGAATGTCGTCTGCGGCAGTCTCATCACTTTGTCTATGATGACTGTAGAATGATTAGTTGTCACTTTGGCGAATGTTTTAAAACTTACATTTAGAAGACAAATTGGATGAAACTGCTGAATCCTAATAGTATTTTCCTTCTTAGGAAGAAGAGTAATAATACCAAAAATTTAACCAATACAAAACCAAATTCTCATTATATAATAAAGCAAACATAGATATAAAGTCACCTTTTATGACTGCCAGAACCGTTGATCCAACTCCGTCGAGAACCCAGCTGGACCCGGGTCTTATTGTGTTCCATCCGTAAGATAGCATATCCCACACTTCTTTGTCAGTAAGAGGGCAGTTAGGATGGCATTCTCCTCTCTCAATAGTTGCCGGATGTCACCTTTGGCATCCTCATCAAGCTTGACATTATCATAGACAGGTGAACCAAAAAGAAGCATATAAAAATTGGTAATATAGGTCTTCAATTGTTCTTCACCAACAATAGTATCGCCATACCGCTCGACGTGGAAAATTTTATTTTTCATATGTTTATCATTGGCGATGAGATGAACATATTTGGTGTTGTTGTCATTTGGCTTCCTGCTATAGATTCTACCAGAGGTCAATCGCAAGAATGGTACTGTGTTTTGAAGATACTAGATAACACCCGGCGCGTTGTTGCGGGATGTATGCTTGAAAAAACGTATGAACCATTGAAAGCTAATTAGAAAAGATGTCACATTGCTATAAATATATTTTTACAAATAAAGAAATACGAAGAATGGGTTCCATTGGAGCTAAAAAGTATGTTTAGTTTGAAAATACCAACGTCCCACAATAACAAAAAATGGGAGGTGATACCAAATGAATGTATCATTTGCACTCACACAACACAGCAAGCATATGCATTCTACTTCATGCCTCTGTCCGTGAGGTATACATGTGAGTTCAGGAAACACACACACACACAAACATTAAGTGCTTTTTTCTCTCTCAAAAATAAACACTATGTGCTTTCTTGTGAACACAATTTTTGGTCAGCAAGCAAATACAAACACAAATAAAATCATTGTCTGTTAACAAAATCTCTGTAGGTGTTTGTCAGCTGCTAAGAAGCAAACACAATACGACACAAACAGCAAACGTACCTATGGCATTCATGAATGAACTTGTACACAAATAAATCAGAGAATAGATGGTTTTTTAGAGAAAAGGCTATAGCCCGACTTTATAAATAAAGCCACACGGCAGCGTCACAGACCCGAACAAGAACGAAACCAACCAGCGAAACATCGCAGTACACCGAACAGAAAGTTTTGGACCAGCAAACGAAGAGGGGGTACAGGCAACCTGCCATACACGACGCGCAGGCCGGAAGGGAGAAGACTAGAACCAAACTATGAAAACAACGGCACCCTGATTAGACGACAGGGTCCAGCCCGGAGATGTGGGATGCCGAAGCCCCAATTTTGGCGATGAGCAAGTCCAGGGCATCCCGATCTTCATCCTTAGTCAATGATCTCCACTGCTGCAATAGTATACATGATTTGAAAAGAACGTCAACAGGCTTAGACGGGAAGATATGTTCAATAGTAAATTTGTTCCTAATAGTCCATAGAGCCCAGCATAAGGCACCCAGGCCGACCCAGAACACCCTCTTGGTAACCCCAACCAAAACTTTGGCTAGGTTTCTAAGCTCAGAGAATGAGGAAGGGTTCCAAGAAACCTGAAGCCAAGATCTGACACAACTCCAAACCAACTTAGCCAGCACGCAATTGAAAAAAAAATGCGATCCGAGTTTTCCAAGGCACCACAAAGATGACAGAACTCCGAGCCTGGCCCATTGCGCTTTTTAATCTGGTCAGCCGCCGGGAGGCGGCCACGAAACGCTTGTCAAAGGAAAATTTTAATCTTAGGAGGGACTTTGGACTTCCAAACACAAGAATATCTACTCGAAGGGGTACCACCGATAAGCCTAGAGTACAACGACTTAACCGAAAACCTGCCAGAGGCCGAATGAGGCCAAACCACAGTGTCCGAAGTCTCCGAGAGCACGGGGAAGAGGGCAGAGAGACTTTGCCAGTTTTCCAACTCTTCAGGAGACAGGGAACGACGAAAAGCCAGATCCCAGTTATTAGCCGCCACCTCCGCGATGAAGATATCAGGTTTAGGGCAGTACGAAAACAAAACCGGAAAACTAACAGCTAGGGGGGCATCCCCAGACCACCAGTCCAGCCAGAAGCGGACCGCAGTCCCATTACCAATGATAAATTTAACATGTTCCAGGAAGGTAGGCCTGACTTTGACAAGGGATTTCCAGAATTGAGATCCGCGACGAGCGGTGGCAAACATCGGGCTAGAATGTGGGAAGTATTTAGCCTTGAGAATCAAAAACCAAAGGGAATCAGCCCCACTAGTCATAATTTTCCACCACCACTTAATAAGCAAACATATGTTCATCACCTGAGTATTAATAATGCCTAACCCCCCAAGGTTTTTAGGCTTACACATACATTGCCATTTGACCAGCCTATATTTCCGTTTGTTATCCGCGGAGTTCCAATAAAAGGCTCCCCTATGTTTGTCAAAGCCAGCGTGAACGCCAGGCGAGAGAAGATAGAAGCCCATAAGAAACATAGGAAGAAAGGATAAGCAGGAGTTAATTAGAGCAACTTTGCCAGCGTTGGTATTATATCTCCCCCTCCAAGGGAGCACCCTGTTTCCCACTTTAGCGACCGCCGGAGCAAAGTCCTTAGAATGGAGCACGACAGGAGAGATAGGAAGGCCTAGATACTTAAAGGGGAAGGAACCCAGGGAACAGTTAAGAAGCCTAGCCACCCGCAAGGCTTCCACATCATCAACACATGTCACTAAGACCTCACTTTTAGAGAAATTAATCTTAAGGCACGAAACAACTTCGAAACAAAGCAGGATGAATTTAAGGTTGGCAATACATGTATCGTCCAGCTCCACCAAGATAATTGTGTCATCAGCATATTGCAAGTGGGATACCCCCTCCGGGAGCAGATGGGAGACCACTGGAGAGATGTGACCACAACGGGCCACCCTAGTGAGTATGCACGAAAAGGCATCGACCACAAAATTAAAAAGAACAGGGGAGGCAGGGTCCCCTTGGCGGAGGCCCCTGCCATTGGCGAAGAAGTTGCTAATGAACCCATTCACAGAGACGGCAGTATGACCACCCGAGACCAACTGCATGACATGATGCACATAAGCTCCGTCGAAGCCTTTTGCAAGCAAGACCTGTTTGAGGAAAGACCAGCTAACCGAGTCATAAGCTTTCTCAAAATCTAACTTAAGGATAATCGCTTTAGATCTCCGAGAGTGAAGGTCGTGAACAATCTCGTGCAAAGATAAGATACCATCTAGAATGAAACGACCTTTGATGAAAGCAGATTGGAAGGGGCTGATAACTCTATGCACAACCGGCGACAGTCGATTCGCAAAACCCTTAGCCGGAAATTTGGCGAAGTTATTAATCAAAGCAATAGGACGGAATTGAGAGATTAATTCAGCACCCTTAACCTTGGGGATCAGGGAAATCACTGCGTAATTCAGGCGGGAGATATTGACAGTACCAAGACAAAAACCCTGGATGACCTTACAAACCAGCTGTTTCAACTAAGGCCAGAATTTCTGAAAGAAAGGAGTAGAGAAGCCGTCTGGCCCAGAGGCAGCATTAGGGTTGGAGGAATTAACTACATCCCAGATTTCCTGATCAGAAAGGGGGATCATCAAGGAGGCATTTTCCTCGGGTGAGATTTTAAGGCCTATGTTCCAAAGGGAAGGGGAAATGGAGAAGCCCGATTGAGGCTTAGCCCCCAGCAGCGAAGAGAAGAAGTCCACCACATGAGCCATAATAGCAGACTGGTCCGAAGAGCGCACACCATTAATCATCAGGCTATTGATACCACAGTGCCTTCTCCTACCGTTCGCGATCGCAAAGAAATAGGCCGTAGGGGAGTCACCTTTTAGAGTCCAATTGAGAGTGCCCCGCTGGCGCCAATAAACCTCAGCCTGGTGGTGCAACTGCATTAAAGCGGCCTCAAGGTTATATCGAACCGCCCAGCCATCATCAGAAAGCCCAGTAGAGTCGGCCACGAGATCAAGAGACGCAATCTGAGCCTCAAGGAATAATTTTGTATGACGATCCTCCACCGCACGGTTGCGAGACCAGCCTCTAAGAAAGTTACGAAGGTTGTAGGAGCACGAGTGCCAGTCATCCAGAGGCCCAAAAGAGTGAGCGTTGGAGGAGAGAAGGAGGGATATCTTCGAGGCCACCATCTCGATAAAACCATCAACAGACAGCCAAGAGGCGTCAAATTGAAATCTAGCCGGAGGTCTAAGGCTGATAGAACCGTCGTCAAGGATTAAGGGGGTATGGTCAGAACCAACTATGCATTTGGCGTCGAGGAAGGCCCTAGGGAACAAGGAATCCCACCTGGGATAAATGAAGACTCTATCAAGCACAGATCTAATAGGGTTAGCCTGATGATTGGACCAGGTATAACGAGCTCCGCCCCGGGGAAGCTCACGAATAGCATTGACACTGATAAAGTCATTAAAGGCATTAGCTAGAGGCCAGGAGAAGATATCGTTACTTTTATCAGAAGGACACCGCAGAAGATTAAAGTCTCCCCCGATAACCATCAGGAGATTGCAGGATTCGATCTTCACAGAAAGCTCATTAAGAAATAAAGGAGACAAAGAATGATCCGCAGGTCCATATACGAGATAAACTCACAGAGGGTATTCAAGGCTTTATGACAAAGAACAGAACTAGCCCCAAAAAATCCCATGATCAAACGCAACAAAATCAAAAATATCTTTATTAGAGCCTATCAAGATCCCACCCGAGTGACCCGAAGCAGGTAAAGAGTGCCAATTGAATCTGTCCATGCCCACGATAGCAGAGAGGTCATTAGGGGAAAAGGATTCCTTAAAGGTTTCAACCAACCCCACAAAGTCAATAGAACTAGAACGGACCAGATCTTTGAGTTGGTCGCGGCGCCCCCTAGCACCGAACCCTATAATATTCCAGAATAAAGCCCTCATTTATAAGATAGGTTCTTAATGCGGAGGCTCGACCTGCTAGGAGCCGCGCAGGATTTAGCTTGTTTATTCGTGCCCCTCCTGGATAAGATGGGTTGGGGCTGGCCACAACCAGCACCCGCTTTCGCACCCTGACAATTACTAGAAGCCCCAACCTGAGGCAACGGCCTATTTGGCTTTAGCTATGGCCGCCTGAGCCATCTAGTTAGCCCGAATGATAGCAAGAAGAGAACTAGGAGACCCAACAGAAGTATCAACCACCACTCCCACGTCCTCATAATATTTAAAAGATGATCATCCGAAAGAGAAGGTAAAACCAACCGAACCGGGGAAGAAACAGAAGTGGGGACGAGGGAAGTACCTGGGGGGTAAGATCCTTCGCCGCAGCCCGCTTCTCCGCCCGCTCCATGATAGAGCCACCCGAATTCACCACCCGCCTGCCTTTGCAAGCCGTGGACGCAGGAGACCGAATAGCAAGCAACCGTGCAACAGGAGAGGTCGGAGGAGGGCCCGAACGAGACATAGACCCCATATCCTTGTCGAGACGACGGCAACCCCCGGTCATGGATTGCTTCGAGCCCGACGAATTCCTGCTTTTAGCCGAGAATTTGCGCACTGAGGATTTTTTCTTCCGGAGGGACTGGGATCCCACCACGTCACGGGCAGGGGAGGTAGGAAGATCCTCAATTCCCGAACGAGTGAGGGAGAGCGGGCGGATCGAAAGGTTGGAGCAGGCACCAGCCACGGGGGTAACTGACATAGGAGGGTGCTTCAGCGAATCATCACCAGCAGTAGAGACTATCGGGGCAGCAGTAGGGTTCGCCACATCCTCGCGGGGCGCAACACCAGAGGGAGCTTGGGAATGAAACAACTCACGTTCAGACTCAGCCAAACCATCCCATTCAGATTGGGTGAATCGGAGGTTAAAACCATCGCTCTGATTAGGACCACCCATAGATCCGTCCCCCTCCTTATCATGCTTGTCCGAAGGGTTAGAAGGGGGAGGAGGGGAGGTGGAGCCTGAAAAGCAGCCGTCCCCTCCACCCGCACCCAAAGTCTGATACCATTGGGGAAGGGGAAGATACCAATCGAGCCATGCACACGTTCTGGATCCACACACCAAACCTTCATCCTTGCAGGGTCAACCTTGTTCAGAGAGTCCTCATCCACCTCCATGGGCTTCCCAATCAAAACCCCAAAAGCCATGAGAAAGGTAGACGAACGAAGACCAGCAAGCAAATCATCAATCAGAACCCAAACCTGGGAGAGAGGTCCAACTGTTGTACCATTGCAAGACGCCGCTTTGACAGAAACCACCAGTTGGTTGAGGGGCAAAGTGAAACTCGTACACGAGGCAATCATCCGTAAACACTCTTTGGAGGGAAACACCACCGAAAACTCATAGTCAGACATCTGCACCACTTGCCAATCCCACCCAGCCTCATCCCAAATGCGAAGCCCTTCAAGAAGAGTTTGGGGCGAGATTTTTTGATCCTTCACCGTGACAATCGCAACATTGGACAGAGCGGGCGCCATCTCCAGGACAGGCAGATCACTGTCGAAAGCAAAGAAAGCGCAACCGGGGAGGCCCGAGCCAAACTGAAGAACCGAGGGAGGCTTCTGCCTATTCATGCAATTGACCGTGAGGTGACCATCGGAGCGACAGATCAAGCAGAACGGAGGGTTGGTGCAATGAGATTGGAAATGGCCAGGCCTGTGGCAAGTGAAGCAAGTGAGCACAGAGGGGTTGCTTTGGGAAGCAGAGGAGGGGCGGGATTGCGGAAGCGACGAGGGAGGGGGAAGTAGCCCATCACCCATCCCCAACGAAGGAGGCGCCCCAAAGGCCGGGTCGGGCGGCCGACGCGCCGGCCCTGCGAAGGACCGGGGCGGCGGACGAGATCCAGCACCGACACCAGCCGGGCGAGGAGGAGGGGGGAAACGCGTCGGAGCAGACGAGCCACGCCCCAGCCAGAGGCAGGCAAGGAGGCAGATGAAGAAGACATCCCACCGCCAGAGGCCGCCGCCGCCGCCTCCCACGGGTCCAGCGCCGGAGAGAGGGAGGGGCCAGATCCAGATCCCTGCGGACCAGATCCAGGCGCGCGCTCCCTCTCCGAGCGCTGCAACCACTCCGGACCCGAAGCCCAGGCCGCGCGGTCACGAGCCACCTGCTCGCGCGCCGCCTGCTCCGCCTCCAGCTTGGAGCGGAGCGAAGCCTCGAGCTCCAAATCCACCGCAGAGGCAGGGGAGTCCTCACGGCGGCGCTTGCTGCCCGAGACCGCCTCGCAGGAAGAGCCCCGCGACTTATCTATGGCGAGCACCGCAGCGAAAGGAAGGAGAAAAGGGGGAGGAGGGCTAGCTCTGACGAGGCGACGAATGGGGAGACGGTGACGGCGCAGATCAGAAGAGGAAGCCGGAAACCCTAACAAAGGGGGAGACGAGCCGCGGGGTATCCATATATAGCCCGACCGAGCCGTGCCCACCTGGGCCCGACGCGCAAGATGGGCCGAAGGGGGATGGGAAGCTGGGACCAGACCGAGGGGCCTAGCTGGGCCGGAAGAGACAAGTGGGGGGAAATCAGCCACTGACGAGAGAGGGGGTGGAGGAGTAGGCCCACTGGGCAGTGACGAAGCGAAAGGCCCAACAAGCCCAAGCGGGGGATCGGCCCGCGGCCCGATGGCCACCGAGGCGAAATCAAGATCTAGGGCACACGACGCCAGCGCCACCAACGGCCCCGACGTTGCCGCCGCCGGCGACGAGGCCGCCGAGGAGGAAGCAGGAGAGAGAGATGGGGAGCCTCCGAGCTCCCCATCAGGAGCACCGCCCAGGATCCCAGGCCCAGGAGAAGCAACGACAAACTTACCAGACTTGCACCGCCGGCGAGAAACCCGGATCCAGCCGGCTACAGGCGGAGCCGCATCCACCGACCGACCCCGGCCACCAGGAGCAAACTTGCGGGAGCGGGGAGCGACGAGGGGCTGCGCCACCCCCCCAGGGCAGGGCGAAGGGCAGCGGGGGGAGGAGGCATCCGACCGCGAGTCCTCCTCATCGAACGCAAGGGCCCAGAAGCGAGATCCAAGCGCAGGCAGCGGAGAAGGCGGCGGAGAGAGCACCACCGGCGAGCAGGCAGGGGAGGGGAGGGAGTGAGCACCGGCGAGAGGGGAGGAGGGAGGCCGAACCCCGGCCGGCGAGCAGGGGAGGGGAACTGAGCGGCTAGGGCGGGAGGGGGAGGAGGAGGGAAAGGGATCCATTGGGGGTCGTTGGCAGACAGTGTTATACCAGTTGGACATGCCCATAACCAAACAAACATATATGCAACAGTGACTGGACTCCCAAAGGTCCAAAAGCAATATTATGCAAGAAGTAGTGATCGTTTAAATAGTAAAGGCAAAACAGGCTACTTAGGCCCTCCACCATGTACTCGTGCCACATTTCTTAAAAGCCAGCCACGTACACGCAGATGGCAGTTGAACTTTTTATGGCACCGGTCACACAATTGAAAGATTTCGCATCCACTCAGCACGGGCCCGCATGCATATAAATTAGTAATATATCTGCCCAACTTACCCAAGGACCAGTGTCACGGGGTGTTGCTTCGCGTGAGAAAGGACCAAGACGCGCTTAGTTTATTGGCTCAACGAATTTGGCACCGGAGCAAGTAGAAGCATCAATGCCTAGAATTTTTTACTTGGCACCGGGCTGGACAATGTAGGGCATCGATGCTAAATGTCAAAAAGTAAATTTGGCACCGATTATGGCCTACATAGTGGAAGGCCTTATGATCAGGAGAGACTGAGATGGCACAAAACGCTACGACCCACCAGTAAGAAAGTCGATGTTGGGCACCTTGGGACATGAGAGCAATGCAAGGGACACAGGTGCGGTGTGTCGAGGAACGGGCTGCACGGAAGGTTGAATGCCTGCATCACAACACGGGCATGCATTGGGAGAATTATGATAAGATTACCAGAACTGACACCGTTTTTTGTGGTGAATCTCGTAGTGTGCAAGGAGCTCATTGTGGTTAAGTTCGGCGGCGAGGGGCCATTAGCGACTGGCGTACCCTCTGCTCGTGACATGTATCCACGACGAAGGCTGCCATTAGGGATCACCGGACCAAGCTCAACATCTCCCTCGGCTTCATCGCCGTCGTGTCTCGGAGGGTCGTCGCCGTCCGCGACGACAAGCTCGAGGGGTGGGCACGCACGGCAAAGGCCACGACAATCACAGCCACCTGAACTTCTTCTGTATCCACGACGATGTCAACGAGCGCGTCTACTGAGGATTGAAGTGTCGCCGGAAGACACATGCGTACATAGCTGGCTTGATATATTCCTGTACAAGCACGAACTAGTACGTGAGTCAGTGAGTCTGGCTTGTGATCTCTCCTGGGTACACGCACGCGAGACGCGGGATACCGATGGATTGCAACAGGCCCTTGTGATATATTTCTTGCCTTTTCTGATAGTAATCTATGTGTAGTTTGCGGTTAATCTCGACAGTGCCAACACTCCGTCGATGGACACGGCGAGCACCCGCCGCAGAGGCCAAGCCGCCGGTCTTCCCGTGAATATGCTCATGCGCTTGGTGGCATCCATGGCTGCGTCCTCGCCCCGTTGGCGCCACCTTTCCTGCAGCCAGACGAGCAACAATCCATTGCCGGCGAGGGCCACTGTGAGCTCCTCTGGTCGGGATAGCGCGGCATCAGCCGCGCATTGCCGTTTAGGCTTGGACGCGCCCAGGAGCTCCTCTGGAATGGCGTCGATAGCTGACTCCGTGACCCAGCCCCATCCGACACGCTCATCAGGACCTCATCGGGAGGCGAGTTCAGATTGACCGGGGAGGGTGATGCATATGCGCAGGTGGGCCCATGTTGTAAGTGAGAGTAGAAATCAATCCCGGCTGGGATCACGCCTTTTCTGTTAGAACAAACAGGATTTTACTAATACAAGGTTTGGATTGACCGGGAATTGTAAATACAGGATACCAATTTCAGGGATTTAGAGGTGAGGGTTCATTTATGTCGCTCTATACAACCTCAGGGTTTATTTCAGACTTCACTCTACTCATGAGAAGGAGAGGGGCTGCAGCAAGAATTGCTCGCGTGGAATCCTTTGGAGCCCCGACCTACTTCTCCTAGGTGTCTGCTTGAAGGAGCCGCAGTATATATATAGCAAAGGTAGAACCGAAGATCGACGGGTGCTGAATCGGGCAGCAACTACATCGGTTACTTGTTCGATCCGTTTCCTTACTTGGAGGATAATGGGAGGTTGGTGGGAGATTAATTACGGTGGAGAAGATTAGAGGTGCTGCTGTTGAGAATATGAGGAGATGGACACCGATTTGGAAGGCTGGAACGGAGGTTTATATTTTGAAAAAGGATGACGCGTACGTGGCTTTTGGATTCTGGATCAATGAAGGTTATTGAGAGGCGAAAACTATTTTTGCATGTGGGCCTACTTAATGATGTGGATAGGCTGCATGTCAAGAGAAATAACACAGTGGGGATAAACTATTGACGACCGGTCGACCGACTCAATTTGGGCCGGTCGCTGCCCAGCCGCACGATTTGAACGTCTGTGACCACACGATTAAGCCAGCTAATCCCTCGCACACGCCCGTGTCTTCATATGCATGCTTTGCTAGTCGTGCTCCCGCTTGAAGTTCCATGGCGCCGGCTCGCTGTGCAGCTCGCCGTCGTATCTCGTCGGCTCGCTATGCAGCTCGCCGTCGAACCTCGCCGGGGTCACTCGCCGTCGCATCTCGCTTGAAGTTGCACGGTGCCGGGCCGCCGGCTTGCTGTGCAGCTCACCCTCGTATCTGGCCGGCTTGCTATGCAGCTCGCCATCGAATCTCGCCGGGGTTGCTCGCCGTCGCATCTCGCCGGGGTCGCTCACCGGCTTGACAGTTACAGCGCTGCTGTCCTCGTGGTTTTGCCCCTATGCAGCAAAACGTGCTGCCGGTTCCAGCAATTTAGCCCACCGGTTGCAGCTTTCATCTCCTGTTTGCCGAACCGTCGAAGCCGTCGACGCGAGAGCCGGTCACAGGGACTCGTCCACTTCTCCGGCTTGCTTGTTGCAGTATGGTTGCTGATTGTAGCGGCTTGCTTGTAGCAGTATGGCTTCTGGTTGTAGAAGAGCCGTTCACTGGTGCCAGCAAAAATCACAGCGCCGTCCTCGTCGGACACACTTCACCGTTGCCGGTTGCAGCATATACTTCCGTCGGTAGTAGCTTTCCGTCCACCGGTTGCAGCAAATCACATCGTTGTCGTCGCCGGTTGCAGCACGTATGTCCGCCGGTGGTAGCTTTTACGTTGCCGGTTGAAGCAAATGGTAGCACCGTCGTCGACGGCAACAACTCACGGTCGCCGGTTGTAGCATATCTGTCCGCCGGTGGTAGTTTTTCCATTGACGGTTGCAGCATCTCCGGTGGCGGTTGTAGCATCGCCACACTTGACGCAGCACCAGAACATCCTGCGCCTGGAGGAGAGGAGGGAGTGGTGCTCAAGAGAGGCAAGTTCATGCAGCCGCGGTGTTTCTTGCAGACGAGGGAAAGAAGAGCTGCCAAAAAGAATGAGCGATGAAGGGATTCGTGAAGAAAGAAGACAAGGATAAGGTTGGGGATGAGCGGCTGCGCGCGACCCATCCAGACGACCTGGCGCGCATGCGTGGCCGCGACCGGCCGAACAGGCAGCCGGTCGACCGGCTGCGAACGTTTCCCTAAACTATTTAGGTATTATACAATACCGTGAGTGCACCTTCGCCCGAGAACGTGTGGCCGAGGCAGTTGAGATACGGTAGACTAATTATCAAAGACGGTTGAGCAAATCGAAGCTGCAGCGTCGGCCAGCTCTTCACCTAAACCCAGAAAATTGTAGCTATCGCCTAGCTACCTCGACCACACAAAGCACTTCCCTTTTTGGATTGACGACGCACGCACAGACATTCTCAATCGGGTCAACAACCCACCTAATCACGCGATCACTTTGAACTGTATAAATTGCCCGGTATTGACCCATAATCAGACTAGAAGCAACATCTTGCAGTCACCTGCTACACACGAGAGAGAAAACCATCTCTCAACTCTCAACAGTACGTTCGCTAGTTCTAGCTACATGGCTTCCAACGCGAGCATGTTGGCCGTATTCATGGCGTGCGCGCTCCTCCTCGCCGGCAGCATGTGCCACGCCGCCCGCAACCTGGCCGACACGACGCCGGCGGCTGCCGCTCCGGCTGCTAGCACCGTCCCAGGCCTGCCTGCCGTGCCGACCTTGCCTGCCGTGCCCACGGACACGGTCACCCTGATGCCGCCCATGCCGTCCGTCACCCTGCCCACCGTGCCGCAGGTGACGCTGCCGTCCATGCCCTCCATCGTCGTGCCCAAGGCGGTCCTGCCGCCCATGCCCAAGGTCACCCTCCCCACCGTGCCGCAGGTGACGATGGCGCCGATGCCTGCCATTGTCGTGCCCAAGGTCACGCTGCCGCCGTTGCCATTCGTCCCGAATGTGAACGTGCCTATGCCGTTCGCGGCACCGCCCCCGTCAGCGTAGGCGTGCCCACGCCGCGGTGCTCTCGCCCTGTCCACGATAGGACGCGCCGTTCATCTGAGTGTGGCGCCAGGTCACTCCGTGGACACGACGTACATTTTCTTACATGCAAGCTCGGTGTTTTATATGCGATGTATCACAGTATCAGTAATTTTTACCTTTTTTTACGTCTCAGTAGTGTATGTACTGGTGCTCTCCCCCTGTCCAGCATAGGGCACCGTTCATCTGAGTGTGGCGTCAGGTCGCTCCGTGGACACGACGTACATTTTCTTACATGCAAGCTCGGTGTTTTATATGCGATGTATCACAGTACCAGTAATTCTTGCCTTTTTTTTAGATCTCAGTAGTATATGTGTTTGTAGTGTTTGAATGTTGAGGGTTTTGTCCCATTGTATGTATTTCTTTACCTTCTTAAATACAAATTATTATTTACGGTATTCATGTTTTTCCTACATACAAATTTGTATTTATGGTAAGTTATACTTGTCCTGCATAATTGAGTCAACAAGTGATGTTACATTGTCTCTTCCTCCCAGTTGCTCGGAAAATCATCTCTAATCCTGCAAAAAGAAAAAAACATATCTAAAAAAAGGTACAATTGCACCAAAAACTGCAATTAGAAAAAAAAACAGTCCAAATTGCAGTGTAGTTACACAAATAGTGAAGTACAAAAAAAATGAAACAAAATATAAAAGAACATTTTTTGGCAAAAAATATAATTGAACCACACGAAAGTGTAACTGCACCCAACAAAACACAAATGCGTAAAAAAGCTTAATTGCACCCAAAAAGTGAAAATGCGTAATTTATTTCCACGCATGAGAAACAAAGACGAATAAAAAATAAATGCCAAAGATAAGTTACTAAATCCATTTGAAAAAAAATAAACACAAACATTCTTGGGAAACAAATTCGTAGCTGCACAAGCGGCACACGTGTATCATGTCCATCCATTGACAAAAGGCTGCATTGAGATCTGGAAGAAGTGGTGGTGGAGGAAATATGTTTCTAGCCCACTAAGAGCCTAAAAAACGCGGTAAAAGGCAACAGATTTGGAAGAAACAACACCTATATCTTTGTGTTTCTTCTCGATGCCATGGTTGCCTGAGATGGAAGACCATTTTTTATATGCTAGCAAGGCTGACTCTACCTAATAAAGTTCAAAAGAAAAGGCCGACTCTACTCTGTCTGACCGGCCCAACCGTATTCAAAGAACTTCATGTACTTGGCTATGCAAAGTCAAGGTACTCGAGTGATAAAAACCAAGGTAATCAAATGCATACAAGCCCATGGAGGGCACTGTTACCCGCCAAAGAAAAGACAGACACTGTAAGTTCAGGCATTGCAGCAAAGCTTGTAAAGAAGTTTACTCCAGAAATGTCACTGGACAGATTGATCACACAGGAACAGAAAAACAGGGGGTAAGCAACTGGACAGATTTGATGGAAGCAACAAATTTTATCTAATCCATTTCAGCAGATTCATAAGCTCGCACTCGACGCCTCCTGGACAGTTTATCACCCATCGGCGCTGGATGAATGTTTACCACCAGGGCGACAACGTCAGCAGCAGCTTTGGGCCTCGACGTGCCGACTTTGGAGGAAGAACTGTCATCAGGCAATACTGTCGGAATGTGGCATGTCCTACACTCCTGCTCACTCGGCCCATACCTTAGGCATGCGGCATCAATACTTTAGTAATCTAAACGCTCTTATATTAGTTTACAGAGGGAGTACTAACTCATGCTATTATTCTTACAGACAAATGTGATACTTGCAAAAAAATAGAAATAGAAAACGATACAGTTGTGTCGTGTTACTCCACGGTGTCAACTGAACACTCCATAATAACATACTTACTGTAAATCTTACTGTATTGTCTTGGGTCTTCTCCCTTTGCCAGCTGCGCTCTTCCATACATTGTGACAGGATAACTATACTGCCGGCATTTGACCAAAAGGCCCAGACGCAGTCCACACAAAGTAACTATTCTGGATGGAAGCAACAGATTTATCTAATCCATTTCAGCGTCTAGTGAGGTTCTGGCCAGTTTATCACGCATCGGCGCTGGATGAATGTCGCCACCAGGGCAACAACGGCGGCAGCAGCTTTGGGCCTCGATGTCTTGTCCCACCTACTTGCTCAACCATCAGCGGAATCCTTGAATTAGAAGAATCAAGTTACCAAATCAGAAAAGCAAAGTAGCACTTCATATAAAGAACGGGGTACAGGGCCAAACCATCGTTGTCTGCAAACCAACTGGTCACCCCAGCTAAAATAAACTACACCAACAAATCCGCAGCTGAAGCCTTTTGAATCAATCTGTATCTAACATCACAACAGACATACATAAAATCCAGAATAAAGAAAATACATAAAAGCCTCTTTTGAAGGCATACATAAAATCCATAAAAGTCAATGCCTTCAAAAGAAAAGGCTCTTGATACCTAAACAACGTGGCAAACAAGAGGCTTAAAGCTTCAACATGTATGGAGTATTCGCTCAAGATGTTTAAACATATCTTACGATGGGAATATGTTATGGTACTTGCATCACAAGCAATAGTTCATTACCCATAAATAGTTACCACCAAAGGCGTTCATAAGAGACTGTCAATAGATCCTATTGATAAACTGTATCAATAAGTAAAAACTCTTAAATACAGAAATATACCTTCCACCCCTTCATAAAGAAATCAAGATTTATCTTCTTTCTTGCTACAGAGGCCATGAACCGGTTAACAGATTCCTTAAGTAGTTACTCCAATGAGGGGGAAACTTGACATGGTTAGTGAAAATATAAAACCCACAATGGAGATGTGTCAGCATTAGTCATGTTATTGCATGCCAAAAGAAAATGAATCATTCAAAGGACTAAGGAGGACAGCAGACCACTAATTCCTTTGTAATTGCCTTCCCAGCAGGCACATCAAGTGTCTGTTCCTTGTCCCTCACTCCAGTCTGTTTCTTAATGTTCTGTATTCAGAAAATGGAGAATTGATGTCACATCTGCTTTCAGGCATCAATCAGAGGAAACCAAAGGTGGTGGCCAGGAACTTAATTGACCTAAGGTTCAATAACAATCATATGTCCTAGAATTATGTTATTACCTAATAAATCACAAAGATAAGAAATAATTCTAAGAGCATAGGGGATTATTCAGGGCAAGTAGCTGACAATATTGGTTTTCTATATATGAATATGTTCGGATAAGAACAAGAGTGGAATGCATACCCAAATTCTACAAGATGGCTACCTATGCAGATACAGCTGGAAAGAACATGTGAATAACTTCTACATTGTGGAAGCACCAACATATCAGTGCATCCATTTAACTTGTTAGAAGCACCTTGCATAACACAATAAAACCGAGCAATCAACAAATTCTGACCAAAACCAGAGATTAGTGATCAGAAGGAAGTTGTTGAGCAAAATCTCAAACCAAAACCAGAGATTAGTGATCAGAAGGAAGTTGTTGAGCAAAATCTCAAAACTGGAGTTGTAGGGGAGGGAGGAAAGTGAGAGCATACATAAGCCAAGAAGAAGAATCAGGAATGAGAGAGATTAACATAAAACCAGTAAAACTGGGGCAGGGTGAAAAATAAATGGAGGTAACAGCAAGGAACAACAACAACAACAAAGCCTTTAGTCCCAAACAAGTTGGGGTAGGCTAGAGGTGAAACCCATAAAATCTCGCGACCAACTCATGGCTCTGGCACATGGATAGCAAGCTTCCACGCACCCCTGTCCATAACTAGTTCTTTGGTGAATGGTGATACTCCAATCCTTCAGGTCTCTCTCTCTTAACGGACTCCTCCCATGTCAAATTCGGTCTACCCCGACCTCTCTTGACATTCTCCGCACGGTTTAGCCGTCCGCTATGCACTGGAGCTTCCGGAGGCCTACGCTGAATATGCCCAAACCATCACAGACGATGTTGGACAAGTTTCTCTTCAATTGGTGCTACCCCAACTCTATCCCGTATATCATCATTCCAGACTCGATCCTTCTTCGTGCGGCCACACATCCATCTCAACATACGCATCTCCGCCACACCTAACTGTTGAACATGTCGCCTTTTAGTCGGCCAACACTCAGCGCCAAACATTGCGGGTCGAACCGCTGTCCTGTAGAACTTGCCTTTTAGCTTTTGTGGCACCCTCTTGTCACAGAGAATGCCAGAAACTTGGCGCCACTTCGTTCATCCGGCTTTGGTAACGGCAAGGAAAAGGAGGTGAAAATTGTGGGGGAGTTGAGGCATGCCGGTGTGAGCGGCACAGAGTTGAAGAACTGGTGGCAAATAGCGGGCAAAGCAACTGCAAAGTAGATTCAGTTACCAGCCTCATCAAGATGATAGCTTCGCCGGCGCTTAGACATCAGATTTGCTAGCCCGGGAGGAACGGAATTGAAGAATACCACAAATTTATGGAGAATGGACACCGAGGTGCGTCAAAGAAGCCCATGTGAATATGGGAATTTCTACAGCGTGACAAGATGACTTTTTCTTCTAGAATGAGAGCGAGTGGCACTCCTAGCATGCAATCTTCAACCGGCTGTACCGAGTACAAAGCACGAAGACCAATTCCAACACGATCAACTCCAGGGCTCTTAAGTCAATCTTCGAAGTAGCAGCATCCAAGAGATGGTAGACCTCTAGCGCGACCACGTTCACACTGTAAAAAGCCCTAGTGTAAAGTCTGTGAATATGAGGGAAACCATTTTGAACACCAAGTCATGCGCCACCTCCTCATAGCTTCGTCGACAGTACTGGCAACCTCCCCTCCTAGCCCCACCTACCGTCATCTTGTTGGGAGTCTTGTCTATTTAACATCCACACATTTCATATCCCGTTCACAGTCACCACATTCAGTTAGTTTGTCTCTGCTCCCACTTCGATCCACTATAGTCACCACATCTATGTTACGATATCTTCATGAGACTCTCGCTGTCTCTTCTTCCCATGCTCAAGTTCATTCATCCCTTTCTGCTTACTATGTTTTTCGTGGTTTTCTGGATCTTCATGAGACTCTCGCCGTCTCTTCTTCCCACGCTCAAATTCGTCACCCCTTTCCACTTAATGTTTTTCTTGGTGGTTTCTCATTGTCTGGAAGACGAAGAAACAGACTACACTTTCTTGTTCGATGTAGAGGCTAAGTTGCGAGCTACGGCTATTTTGACAGTAGATGTGACTTGGCTTGGATGGCTGCTTGAGGATTTTGTGTTTCAATCACTACACCTACTACTCTCTTATCAGATAGTAGTGCTATCAGTATCGCGTGCGGCCTTTTGAAGCATGAGCTCACCAAGCATATTGGTGTTGATGCTTCCTTCGGGTGCTCTAGTGTGCAAGATCAAATTATTGCTCTTCAGTATGTGCCTTCTGATTTATAGTTGACTGCTTTCTTAACGAAGGCCCGGACTAGAGCACCACACAACTTCTATCTTTCCAAACTCTGTGTTGTTGATCCAAAATGAGCTTGAGGATTTTAGTGCTTCAATTTATAAGGGAAATTGGATCGAAAACCAAACAAAGCATGCCAATTTACAAGGAAAAGTAGCACAAAAGCCACACAAGCATCATAGCCTCATCTACAGCACAGCACCCCCAGATCCAGTATTGCCACTCCAATGATTTCACTCGCCTGCGAGCCACACAGCAGAAATGCCCTACTGCCGACAACCCCGACAACCAAACAAACCCACTCGGCACAATACTTCTGGCGCCTCACTCCACAACAGCCACGTCATGCAATCCCGAGTAGTAGATTCACATGTAGACACCGGATCTACCCACTGCCACGACTGACGCACACGCGTAGGGTGGTGGATGATGCCTCTCCCCTCCCGGAACCCTCTTATGTCCTCCCTCTTCCTCGCTTCCCCTATCGCCATCCCCTGCCCCCTCGGCTCTGGGTCCAACAAGGCGGCTGACGGTGGAGGCAGTCCGCTCCCAACAACTTTTTCACCCCTTCCCCCACACCTCCCGTGTACTCTCCACTACCTGCTAGTCCAATTGCGCATCCTTTTCCTGTCTATGAGTTGTTTTGTGCGCTGCCTTGTTCCTACATCCCGTGCTCCCATGCAGGTTGTCGCCATAGCCACTAGCTCAAGCACCACCAATGGTGGAGCAAGAGCACGGGCAGTCGACACCGTCTCCGTCTTATGCAAGGACACAAAGTGCCCAAGAGCACGCCACTACCTGTCGCCAAGGCCAGGGACGCCCAACAAGGGAATATGGAATGCGGAATCAAGTACGTGTCACACAACCCGTAAACAAGGCAAGGAAGACAAGCCAGATTAGCAGGAAACGAAGAGTGTAATGGAGGTACAAGGAAGCGATGAAAACACTATCAGGACGGTACACCCACCATCCTCTACCCATTCTTCACTTGAACTTGCAAAGAGGTGTCCTGAGTTGAGTTGCTCGCCCCAGTTTTCCCCTCATTGTATTTTATAAGACCCGACACTTTCCTTCCCCCTGGCGCCAAGGGAGGGTCCTTGGCCGACACACGGTTGCCTGCAATCACTCCGTTTGCATCGACATCGTTTGCATTGACATCGTAGGGCGAAAATAATCTTTCTCCTTACACATCGGGTCAAGTCATGCCCAACTTACCCTCCACGACCACCTTGGCCTCTACTGCCCAGCCACCTCTTCCACAAGTAGTGCTACCATGAGCTTGAGCAATGAACTCATTTCTAGGTTTGAACCATCATAAAATCGCTAAACTGAAACTTCTTTGGATCATGAACCCCATTCCCACATTGATCTGCAACATCGCCAATCTTACCGTAATTTGCGCAAAAATGCGACATCTTCTCATATAGCACACGGAACATTTCGGTAGTTTACCTAGCTCAACATTCCCTAAGAACCTCAAAGGGGGCTTCTCCAATTTGATCTTGACATGTACTCAAACAAACATCCATATTCAACGCCATTTAGCTCAAGCTCCACATCTAACACTTCTCTTGTCTTGGAAGCCATTGCTTTAGCCACTACTCTGTTGTGCAGCAAGTCCGATCGACCCAGGATCCGAGCCCAAACACATGCGGAGTTATAAGGGCGACATATTCTAGTATACTCCTCAATTACCATAGCATGGTGCCTAAAGAGCCAAGGACCCCTATGCATGGTTGTGATTCCAATCCCCAAAACACTTAAACTCCATCGTAAAAGTGTAATAATAAGTGGTATGGATTTGACGTCCTTTACCCAAGCCACCTGCATGGCGGTGTAAAAAGCAAGACGACTGAAGGGAACCTTAACCTTAATTAGCACCGCCAAACGAGCCTCGCACGTGGGCTTTCCAATCAATCTTGGTACTCAAGGAGGAGGAAGATCACCCGCTTTGGAAGCAAACATACATCGTCCAAGTACTTCGCGTATCGTGTGTTCTTCATGGGCTTTAGCTCATCCCTCACAACAAAGTGTTGTGGAAAGCATGGGCATCCATCAAATGCAAGATCCACATGTGGCTCAACCCCCACAAACGTTTGTGGTCCATCGACCGTCATTGTTAGCATGGTCTGGTTAACCATGTCGCATGTCCCCTCTACTCTAGTGCCCCTGAGACTGCAAAACACATGTTCATCAGCTGCTCCTCGGTAGCAATCTAGCAATCGTTGCTCGCCTCTTTGGTGTCATTGTTGCCCTCCCAACCAAGGGCCGACATTTCCATTTCCGACTAGTGGATTGGTTGTCGTTGTCGAGCGACCAATCCGTCTTTGGTGCGCCGGGATCTCAAGCCAGCTCTGTTGCTCACAGTCTAGACCATCTAGAAGGAACACAACGCTTGGGTCATCAACGACCGACAGTCTATAGAGACAACGACACGATGATGAAGCTCGGCTTCCGATTGCGGCTGCAGCCACACAGTTGGCACATATCTGGAGTACCGTTTATGGTCTACTTACCGTCGTCATCGCCACGGTATGGACATCCACGTCACCTACACCATCTGCTTCAGTGCCCCAAAGACTTCTCAACACCTGTTCACCAGCTGCTCCTTCTCGACAACAATCTAGACTCGCCTCTTCAGCATCACCAATGCCCCCAGGGGGCGGCGTTTCCCTTTCCAACTGGTGGATTAGCCATCAGGCGACAATGCCACCTTCGGTGCACTACAAACTCGAGTCAGCAGTGTTGCTCGCATTCTAGACTATTTGGAAGGAACACAATGCCAGAGTGTTCAACATGTTGGAGTAATATATTATAGTTGTGTACCCTTTGTATTTTTCCCATTATACAAGGGGCTTTCTGCATATTGCGGCACACATGTACTTCTATAGTCTATGTCCACATGGGAATACAAGTTGCATATTCCTAACATGGTATTAGAGCCTGGGTTTTCTTCCTCACACACAACTTGCGTTCCTCTCCAAATCGATCCCGATCTAAGTTTTTGATCAATTTTTCTCAGGCTAGCACGCTCATGTGCAACCACACCTCCCTGACCCGCGTGGTGTCCATCCTGACGACTATCGTCATCGCTCTGCTGCCTCCAGATCAAGATCACCCCCCTTCCTTGTCCAGGCCTCTCGCGCCCCAATAAATTCCCACACGTCGCCCCTCCCATCATGCCCTTCCGATCTCCCTACCTCCGCCTCCATCAGGCTCGCCCCTCGCACCGTAGGCTATCTATCCTACATCTTCAGGAGGTCGCGCCTCATCGCCATGTACAGAAGGTTAGAGCCCCGCCGCCATCTCCGGGAGGCCGGCTCCTTGCCACTACAAGAGGCCACGCATTGCATCATCGCAAACTCAACTAGTTGGCGCCAACCGCAATCGTCGAGACGTCCTTTGTTGCAGGTCACAGTATGGGCTCCCTCTTGCTACACGCAGGACCTCAACGACAGACTTCGCCATTGGACCTCAGACTCGGCAGCCCGTCCCACTGACCGGCTTTGTCCCTACCTCGTGTGCCCTATTCGCTGCTCTTCCTTGCTATTTTGCTCCTTTTTTTGGTAAGACGGGCCTAGTTTTGTAGAAGAGTAAAAGAACAAAAAACAGGTGCGTTAGACTTCATTGGACATAGTTTCTCAAGCTTACCCTACACTAACCCCATCTCGCACATGCTCGTCCATCGATGCCTGATGCTCCTCCACCTATGACGTTGCTCCCACCCGGTGCCTCCCGCAGGCTGTGGTGGTGACTCCATAGTGTCGCCTCTCGTGACCTCTGTTGACGGTGGTGACCTCTGTTGACAGTGATGTCGCTCTACACAGACTCCCCTCACGGCTTTCATCAGTAGTGTTGGTGCACATCACTCCATCGACTACATCGCACATGCGCCTTCCCTTTGCGCTTGGTGCTTGTCGTGCTATGCCGCCTCCTTTAGCGGCTTACACGGGTGGTGGTGGACACTTCTCTTCCGGTGATTCGACGTCGGCCACTTCAATGGTGTCCTTCACCACGCAGGAGATTGCACGACTTCGGCACCTACCTACTGCTTCAGTTGAACCCCTGAATACGCTGGGGATTACGAGACTTCAGTGTCTGCTAGATGCTTCTTTTAGTTCTCATCAACGGTTTTGTTGTTGATTCTTTCAGTATTGAGACCACTTTTTACGAAGTCAGTCAGCTAAATTTTCCTTGGATCCTTGATAGTGTAGCGTCTTTTCATATGACTTGTGATTCTTCTAATTTGTCCTCCATTCAAGCCTCTAGATTCTCCTATTCATGTTCTTACTGCTGATGGTACTTCCCTCCCAATCAATCATCGAGACAATCTTAGCACCTTGACTTACCATGTAGCTCATTTCAAGTGATCAAATTGTCGACTCTGATTGTAGTCATTCTCGACTTTGACTCTTATTCGGATTAGGACCGTCACATGGGTGCTCTACTTGGTGCTTGCCCTCGCATTGTAACTCCTAGGGCCGCCAGGAGCTTGACAGGCTTCACATTCCCTCTGCACCGCCATCAATCTCTTCACCCCCTTTACCTTGACTACTGGCTCTTTGTGGCATAATCGTCTCGGTCACTTGTGTGGCTCTCGACCCTCATCCCTAGTTCGACATGGTCTTCTTGGATCTGTCTTTACCATTGTGTTTTTAGACTATCAGTTTTGTCGGCTTGGTAGACAAGTTCAATTACTTTATCCTCATAGCGAGACGGTGTCTCAACGTCCTTTCGATCTTGTTCAATCTGATGTTTGTGTCCAGCTCCCTTTGCCTCGAAAGGAGGCCATCGCTACAATATTATCCATAGATCATTTCTCTTGACACACAGTTCTTTTGGTGGCTTCTAGAATTAGCTAGAATAAGTTGCGCCCTACCTAGCTTATTCTAGAAACCCAACAAAATAAATTTGGTTGGGTTTCTATCTGCTTCTAAAAAATAAATTTGGTTGGGTTTCTAGAATAAGCTAGGTAGGGGGCAGCTTATTCTGGAAGCCCAAAAAACCCAGCAAAAGCACTGGCCCTAAGAAGTTTGCCGCCATGGTTCATACTCAGTTTTCCACTCCAGCCCATGTCTTCTGTGCAGAATTTGCTCGTGAGCATATCTCTCATTTTCTGCGTGGATTCTTTACTGAGTAGGGCACACTTGCTCAGTTCTCTTGTCCACGTGCTCATGATCAGAATGGTGTTGATGAGCGCAGGCATCGTCACCTTCTTGAGGCGGTTCATGCGTTGATGATTGTCGGCTCTCTTCCACGTTAACGTTGCTCTACTTCCACCAATCTCATCAAGATTCAGCCCTCTCCGGGGTGTAATTTCTCTCAAGCGTCTTTCTGGTCGTTCTCGTGATTGTTCAGCACTTCGTTTGTTCCGTTACGTTTGCTATGTTCTTCTTGCCACCCTCCCCCACCCAACACACCAAACAGACTCCTCAATCTATTGAATGTGCGTTCTTAGGTTGAAGTGATGAGCACATCAGTGTTGGGATCAAATCGTTCGGCGGATGCGAATTTCTCGAGATGTGACTTTTGATGAGTTTCATCCTTTCTATCCACGTTCATCCTCCTATTGAGGATATTTCTTTCCTTACTTTTCTCGATACACCTATCAATCATGTTTTGTCCTCGTCCACCCATCCCACTGTGTCTTCCCGTAAAATATAGTAAACCCCATGCCGTAGTCACCTACGGCTTCCCCACCTCGTTATTTACCTGAGGCTGCCTCACCTCGCTCGTCCCTAAGACTTCTCCAGCGATACACCTCCCCCCTCCCCTCTTCTTTACCACATTGATTGTCCACGTGTTGTAGATTCTTCTAATACACCATCTCCCACGACTACCATGCATCCTTCTGTTGGCAATGCATCGCCTCCAGCTCAACCTACTATGGCTTTCGCGCTTGCCCGCTTCCGCCTATTGATCGCTATGGTTATTCTGGCGCCCCTCTTCTTGAGACGACTTCTTATCGTGAGGGTCTAAAATGCCTTTCTTAATTGAATAAAGTGATATACATACTAAATGGGAAAGCAAGGCATACAAGGACAAGCAAACTTACAGCATCCACGGCGTCCTTACCGACCGTCCATATTATTTGAACAGTTGTAGTGATATAAAACGAGTGCCAAAAGAGAGTAGCACACCACAGCAAGATAATTGGTATTTCCTCATCCTGAAAACAAGGCCACGCGACATTAAAAATAGCAGGAGTAGGAAGGCATCCTTTGAAATAAAACAAGACAAACATGAGTTGAGGATGCAAGTGCATATCATGGATGGTACACAGAGCACATATATACAGTCAGAATTTCATGAAGGAGGCAGACAGGGAACAAATTAAGTGGTGTTACTACATCCCGAAACGAACAACACTGCTCCATGTGTGTGATGGGAAACTAGATACATATTCGGGTGTGCTGCCGGGTTGTTGAGTGTGAAGTGTTTCAGACTTTTAAGTGGGATGGGAATTAACATGAACATGAGCTATACATACTCTATCAGTTGCATAACATAAAAAACTGAAACTCGTCCAAGAAGAATTCCTTAATGGCTCCTGTTCATATAAGAACTAAACCCCTGTACACATCAACCTCATCAACCTGATCTGCTTAATGTGCAGAACACATTTGCAACACACATACACTTGATAATTTCCCGGTTCACATGAGCACAACACACACACATGGGCTAGAGATGAACACATATCACCTACATCGGAAGAGAATTGCTACTAATCATGTTATATACCTACTATATATGATTAGAACAACGACAAGTGGCTCAATGGCTCAGTTAGACATCCTAAAGCCAGCAGAGCAACGTAACCAACCAAATTAGAGCAGTAGCAACCAGAGGACCAATGGCCCAGTATGGTTTGATCAGTGGTTTTTTTGCTGGAGATCTAGTCATTGGTAGTATACCTATCTGATCACTAGTTAGTTCTCAAAAAGAAAAAATTATGATCGCCAGTTTGAATTCTGAAAAAAAATGATCACTAGTTGGTTGTAGCCATCATACATTTTGCTGCTTTCTTTTCGCTTCCACTTTTTAGATATACTAGCAAAAGAGCCCCTGTGTTGCAACATGTAGTAAATAAATAAATACAATTCCAGTACTTTCTA
The DNA here is from genome assembly GCF_018294505.1 of Triticum aestivum. Lineage (NCBI taxonomy): Eukaryota > Viridiplantae > Streptophyta > Magnoliopsida > Poales > Poaceae > Triticum > Triticum aestivum. Next base: position 600,757,034 of record NC_057807.1, read on the forward strand.
GTGAAGCAGATCCATTATGCATAATAAAGTAAGGTTTGCGTTAAATCTTATTGGCAGTAAGGCACTGAATATATTAACCATGCACAAAACTGTTCACTTTGACATTACAATATTGCCCCATGATGTGTAGCATGATTGGGATCTGGAAACTTCCACAGATCACATTTTTGGACTCTTAAGTAAATATTCCAGCATAGCAGTTCAAGGCTATGGACACATGTGCATCCCCTGTGAAGATGCCATCTGTGTTACATTGAGAATTTTCTGGAGCACACCCCAAATATGTTAACTTGTATCTTTTGTTTCCTGGTATTTTACATGGACATCAAAACAATCAAGTTTCTTCTCTTGGATTTAACCATAAGATATGTTCAAGGATAGCTATAAGTTTATAGACCTACCCATAAAAAAAACCTTCCCGATCATGTGCCCAACTATAAGTGATAGCTTCCACATGTAGGATTTCAATAAAAGAAATAACATGCAAGCAACTGGGCAGTACTGTTTGGACAAAAAAAACTATTTTACTAAGGTGCAATAGCAAGTAGCAACTACTTACCAAGGACAATTTGTTGACATATATCCAATGCATCATGTCTACAATGCATGATAGGAATAGTGATCCAGTCGCTCCCACTTTCACTTGCCATCTTCGCTAATAGAATATGTTGAAAGAGCAATCATCCCATCATTGCGTAGAGTGCTTGGATCCATCTCTCCTTCCAAATCCTCCTGCATTATCACCGCAGAATACGGTCAAACACTCTATAAGTTAATCAAGAGCATAGCAGAGCAACACGATTTGAATAGGCACACGAAACTTGTAAAACTAATCAAAAACAATAACAATAAGATAATCATGCGGACATGCTCCTAAATCTTAAAGTTGCCTGTGACACCATATCATTCCATCGCCAATCAGGGGAACGAGAGTGACAGAAAAGAGAGATGCAGTGTATTCAATTATTCATTATAGAAGCAAGCTCGAACTGGGCTTGTAGTCAGTGGCGCACCTGCACGTAGAAGACACTATGGGCATGGAGTTCAGAGTTGTGGATGTGGAGTAATTGTCACCATGGCATAGCTCAAGTGGTCGAAGAGCCATTACAACAATATTAATAAGGCCAGTATGAGGCCGTTACATACAACTAAAGCCAGAAGAAGGTTTGCTTTTTGAATCTAATGATATGTTCATTTTTCTTGAAGGATATGGAATTTGCAGCTACTTTCGACTAACATTTCACAACTTAAGCGGGCAAAGCATTAATGACCCTTTCGGAGATGACAAAACAGGAAAATAGCTTCATATATTCCTAATTCACCTTCAGGGTCAACAAAGTTTCGAGATGTTTTCTCGAAACAATCTCAACAAAATCAAACGAGCGAACAGCAACAGCTTCGAAAATCATCTCTATTCCCAAGCAAAGGTCTCTAATTTTTCTCTCCCAAGTAACCACCGAATAGATAGATACCCACAAGACATACAGTTTCCAATTCACATCTCAAACACATTAATATTATTATTATTCAATTAATCTGCAGAGGACCATATACACTGCAGCCGTGGCCGGCAGGAAAATTACCATAGTTTGGCATTACAGCTACGGCATCGACTTCAGAATATGGAAATCTCCCGATAATCCAAGCAGCTAGTATTGTACCTAGAAGCAAACATCCTGAGGGACTCTAGTAACGGCAGTAATCTCTCGCCTCTCCCACATCAAACGACCATGAGACCAGAATCACTCCCACGCAACGGCGGCAACACCAAAGCACGACGTGAACAAGCGCACTCGCAGTAGGAGTAGGGGAGGGGGGCAACCTTACCGAGTCGCTCTCATAGTGTCGTGGCTCTGCAGGCAGGCCGGATAGGTCTCCCGCGCTGTCGCCGCCGCCATCCGCCATGGACACCCGGCGAGTCCATTTCCGTCGCAGCCGCGCGCCAAAGGATCACCGATGCGCCCCTGCTCGTTTGAATCCTAAATTCCCCGCCGGCAGATTAAGGCTGGGAGGGGAGGCGGGACTGGAGTAGCAGGGGCGCTCGTCTCTCTCTGCTCGCTCGCCTGCCGCCACAGGAGTTTCTAGGGCGAAGGGGCAGCGGCGCCGCGCCGGGGTGAGAGGAGGACGGGTCGGGGTCGGTGAAAAGGGGATTGGGCTTTGGGGTCGGTTTCGTTGGGCTTGGGCGTTTCGGCCTGGCATCTCGGGTGACTAATGGGCCGTCGTGTCTCCGGTTCTGTTCTAGGAAAAATTGGAGCATCTTCTCAAAAAAAAAAGGAAAAATTGGAGCATGAACGGCTGAATGTTGTTGTGTACAAGAAGAATATTCTGAAATACACGGTGAGCATTTTTTATATAGGGAAAGCATATTTTTAATACACGATGAACCTTTTAAAAAACATTATGGATATTTCTTGAAACGCGGCTGGCATATTTAATAGAAGACAAACATTTTTGTATTACACGATGAACGGGTTTTTAGTAATACAAGATGAAAAATTTTGTAAACTAAATGGTAGACATTTTTAAATACCAGGTGGAATTTTTTGAAAATGCATGATTAACATTTTTAATACACAGTGAAAAATTGTTAAATAAATTATTAACATTTGTTAATACACAATCAATATATTTTGTACACTATCAAAATTATTGAAATACATGATGAATATTTTCTAAAACATGATGAACATTATTAATACAAAATGGATATTTTTAAATATGCAATCAAAATTATTGAAATACACGATGAACTATTATATAAATGGATGATGAACGTTCTTTTATACATGATGAACTTTCTTTTATACACGTTAAACATTTTAAATACAAAGTGAACATTATTAACATACGGTCACCATTTAAAAAATATGATCAAAAAATTAAATACATAATGAACGTTTTTAAAATACATTGTTAACATTTGTTAATACACAATGAACACTTTTCGTACATGATCAACATTTACATGATGAATATTTTCTAGTACAAGATGAAGATTTTGAAATACACGATAAACATTTCGAAATACATGACAAACATTTTCTAAATAGACGTTGAACATTCTTTTGTACTTGATAAACATTTTTAATACACTATGAATATTTTTAAATTGCATGATGCACAAAAGTACAAGAGTAAAATAAAAGAAATAAGCAACAATAGGAAACATGAAATCAGAAAAGAAAAAGGAACAAAAAAGGAAAAATACAACAAAACAGAAAAAGGAGAATAAAATCAGTATAAAAACTAAACCAAAAAAGGGCACATGAACTACCGGCACCCCTTAGAAAACCGGGAAAAGGAACAAAATTCAAAAAACCTAGGAGACAAAACCGGAAAGAAAAAGGTTATCCAGTAGGCAGTTTGAACCGCAAAGAGAAAATCGGCCATGGACACATAAGTCTCTCCCGCTCTGTCGCCGCAGCCATCCGGTATGGACACCCGGGGAGTCTGTTTTCGTCGCAGCCGCGCTCCAAAGGTTCACCGATGCGCCCCTGCTCGCTGGAATCCTAAATTCCCCGCCGGCAGATTGAGGCAGAGTAAGAGGCTGGGAGGGGAGGTGGGGCTGCAGGAGCAGGGGCGTTTGCCTGCCGCCACAGGAGTTTCTAGGGCGAAGGGGGAACGGGGCGTCGGGGCCGCACCGTGAGAGAGGAGGACGGGTCAGGATCGGAGAAAAAGGGATTGGGCTTTGTGGTCGGTTTCATTGGGCTTGGGCGTTTCGGCCTGGCATCTCGGGTGACGACTCATGGATCCTCGTGTCTCCGGTTCTGGTCTAGGAAAAATTGGAGCATGATGAACGGCTGAATGTTGTGTACAAGAGGAATATTCTGAAATACACTGTGAGCATTTTTTACATAGGGCAAGCATATTTTTAATACACGATGAACCATTTTTAAAAACATTATGAATATTTCTTGAGGTGTGGCTGACATATTTAATAGAAGGCAAACATTTTTGTATTACACGATGAACACTTCTAAAATATACAATGAACGGTTTGCGAGCATCAGGACTTGAACCCTGGTGGGCCGGGGATACCACTGTCTCTTTAACCATCCAACCACAAGTTGGTTCGCAATGAGACACTTTCTGAAAAATTCCAAGGCAAGATGGACATTTTTGTAAACTACACGGTGAAAAGGATTATCGGGTGAATTTTTTGAAAAATACATGATTACCATTTCAAATACACGGTGAACAAATTTTAAATACATGATTAAAAACCTAAAAATACTTGCTGACATTTATTTAATTTTATTTATCTGCATAACACTATCAGATTTAATCCTTACAATTAACGAGTACAAGTGGATTGACAATTCTCTTGCCCATATTGGGTACAAGTATTTGTTGTGTGTGTGTGAGTGCAGGTACTGGCTTACAGGTTTGTGTGGTGTCTAGTATTGGTTCGATAAACCTTGATTTTTAACTGAGGGAATTACTATATGCTACTATACTACATCACTCTTCCTCTCCGGAGAAATCCCAACGCCTATCACAAGTAGCAACCTGACCAAGGCACCGGACTAGAAGGCTTTCCATCACACTTTTTTCAACGTCTTTGGGACGTGTGTGGGGAAGAAGTGACGAAGGCGGTACTAAATACTCTGGATGGAGTTGAAAAAATAGGAGTGGTAAATCAGACTTTTTTTAACCCAAAAGTTCAAGGTGCATCTTCCCTCTCTCAGTTTAGACCGATTCGCTTATGTCATGTTGTGCTAGAAATTGTGTCGAATGTGCAAGCAAACAGATTAAAGGAGGTGTTGCCGGAAATAGTTTTAGAGGAGAGATTGGCTTTTATTCCTTGCAGATTGATTACAGATATCATTCGGCCTACCTATGAGTGCTTACATTTTATGAAGAAGAAGAAGAAGAGGGGAGAAATTCACAATACTGTGCTCTAAAACTCGACATGATGAAGGCCAACCATAGAGTCGACTGGCATTATCTTTGAGCAATCATGTTGAAGTTGGGCTTTAGAGAGAGATGGGTGATGTCTATCATGAGAATTGTCCCATCGGTTTCTTTCTCAGTGCTTTTTAGTGGGGAACACATAGAGGTCATCAAACCCACCATGGAGATCCGTCAGCGAGACCCCATTTCCCAGTATTTGTTTTGCTAGTAGCTGAGGGTCTGTCTTGCCCATTGAGGAGTAGGAAAATTTGGAATATTTATTACGCATCACAGTGGTGCGCACACCATCCCCAGTCAATCTTTTACTTGCAGACAACAACTTGTTATTTGCAAGAGCGAGTACAGAAGGAGCATCAGAGATTTAAGAGGTAATCTTTATTGTGAGGGATGTCCAGCGAGTAAATCTAGCCAAAAGCTCAATCTATTTTAGCAAGGGTTTCCGGGTCAGTACAAGAAAGCCTATGAAGCTAGTACTTAGGGTTCCAACAGAATCCCTGAATGGTCACTACCTTGGCCTGCCCTCGGAGGTGGGAAAGAGTAAAAATGGAACGCTAAAGGCGGTACCAACTTATTCGATGGTTGTTTTCAAACAATCGGGTGTTTGTGTGAGAAGATTAGCTCGCTAGTTAGAAACTACTGGTGGGGAGAAAGCATGGTAAGTCGAAGCCCCATTGGGTGTCATGGGGTACCCTAACGATGCCAAAGTGCATGGGGCTAGGATTCATAAACATTCAACTTCTTGACATCGTTAGCACACTATGTGTGGAGAATTTTGCAAGTGTCGGAATCTCTAAGCCCTAGAATCCTTAAATATGTTTACTTCCAACACACTGACATCATGCATGTGACTTTGGGCTCATCCCCCTCTCAGTGGAGGGCAGAGTGATAGCCTCCAAGTGCACAAGATCTAGTTATAGCCTTTTCAAAGCAAGAGTATCGATCCCATAGGGAGCACATGAAATGGACTTTATCTCTTGTAGGGGTTTATATTTTGTGCCCGCGGGCTAGTTACGATCCAAAGCAAAGCGAAAACATAAGTTTGAAATTCTGTTTTAAATATGGCAAGGCGATTGTGCATATAAGGTAATAAAATAAAGAGCACAAAACATGAACTGACGGTTGTTGGAATCAATATAGGGCTAATGCGATTGTGAACAAGATAATAAAATGAAAGAATAAAATAAAGAGAACAAAACGTGAAATGACGGTTGTTGGAATCAATATAGGGCTAATGATTTCTTAGGGAATTGGATGTTCGGATTCCTAAGCTACTTTGTATGTTTCTATAAGTGGGCGGAGCCAAGTATAGATACATGAATACATGCCACAACCCCATATCACATACACCAAAGTATATAGCAAAAAACATGTTCATATATTGAATATCAAATAGACATAGTTTGAAAATATATATTGTGATGAATCTAATCAATATAATTTGATGTTTTGTATGTTAATATATATTTTTCTATAAATGTGACCAAACTTAAAGAAGTACCTAGGATCAAACTAAAAATTTAAGCAACTTGAAATGGAGAGAACAACATGCAATCTTTTTTTATGCATGTGAGTAACACACAATTAACTGTGTGCCTTGATTGTTAAAGACTTACTACTTTTTCTTTTCTGAGAAAAACTTACTCACTAGTGACAGTTGAGAATGCTCCCTCGCACGAAGTGGCTAGTTGCAAGTTCATAGCCCCAATATGTTGGGGAACGTAGCAGATATTCAAAATTTTCCTACGTGTCACCAAGATCTATCTATGGAGAAACCAGCAACGAGGGGAAGGAGAGTGCATCTACATACCCTTGTAGATCGCTAAGCGGAAGCGTTCAAGAGAATAGGGTTGAAGGAGTCGTACTCGTCGTGATCCAAATCACCGGAGATCCTAGTGCCGAACGGACGGCACCTCCGCGTTCAACACACGTACAGCCCGGTGACGTCTCCCATGCCTTGATCCAGCAAGGAGAGAGGGAGAGGTTGAGGAAGACTCCATCCAGCAGCAGCACAACGGCGTGGTGGTGATGGAGGAGCGTGGCAATCCTGCAGGGCTTCGCCAAACACCACGGGAGAGGAGGAGTACTTGGGAGAGGGGGAGGGCTGCGCCAGAACTTGTGGTGCGGCTGCTCTCCCACCTCTCCACTATTTATAGGTGGGGGGGGGGGGAAGAGGGGGCCGGCCCCCTTAGATCCCATCTAGGGTTGGGGGCGGCGGCCAAGGGGGGAGGAGTGCCTCCCAAGTCAAGTGGAGGCCTCCCCCTTTAGGGTTTTCCCCTCCCATGCGCATGGGCCTTGGGGGGGCTAGTGCCCCTGGCCCATTAAGGCTAGGGCGCCCCCTACAGCCCATGCTACTGTATTGGACGTGGTGGAACAATTTCCGGACCTCCGGACCCCTCTGGAATCCTCCGGAACCTTCTGGAAGCTTCCCGGTACATACCGAAAAAACCCGAACTTTTTCCGGAACCCGAACAACAACTTTCCATATATAAATCTTTACCTCCGGACCATTCCGGAACTCCTCGTGACGTCCGGGATCTCATCCGGGACTCCGAACAACATTCGGTAACCACATACAAACTTCCTTTATAACCCTAGCGTCATCGAACCTTAAGTGTGTAGACCCTACGGGTTCGGGAGACATGTAGACATGACCAAGACGTTCTCCGGTCAATAACCAACAGCGGGATCTGGATACCCATGTTGGCTCCCACATGTTCCACGATGATATCATCGGATGAACCACGATGTCAAGGACTCAATCAATCCCGTATACAATTCCCTTTGTCTAGCGGTATTGTACTTGCCCGAGATTCGATCGTCGGTATACCGATACCTTGTTCAATCTCGTTGCCGGCAAGTCTCTTTACTCGTTCCGTAACACATCATCCCGTGATCAACTCTTTGATCACATTGTGCACATTATGATGATGTCCTACCGAGTGGGCCCAAAGATACCTCTCCGTTTACACAGAGTGACAAATCCCAGTCTTGATTCGTGCCAACCCAACAGACACTTTCGGAGATACCTGTAGTGCACCTTTATAGCCACCCAGTTACGTTGTGACGTTTGGTACACCCAAAGCATTCCTACGGTATCCAGGAGTTGCACGATCTCATGGTCTAAGGAAATGATACTTGACATTAGAAAAGCTTTAGCATACGAACTACACGATCTTTGTGCTAGGCTTAGGATTGGGTCTTGTCCATCACATCATTCTCCTAATGATGTGATCCCGTTATCAATGACATCCAATGTCCATGGTCAGGAAACCGTGACCATCTATTGATCAACGAGCTAGTCAACTAGAGGCTTACTAGGGACATGGTGTTGTCTATGTACCCACACATGTATCTGAGTTTCCTATCAATACAATTATAGCATGGATAATAAACGATTATCATGAACAAGGAAATATAATAATAACTTATTTATTATTGCCTCTAGGGCATATTTCCAACACAATATGTTTGCATGCTTTTCACAAAAAATATTATCAAAACACAAAACAACTCAAATTCAAGTGCACATAAATTGATGTGTTTTATCCAAAACAAAACAGCCACTTGGATTTTAGAGTATTTCCTTGCTCATTCCTCCTTTTTGCTCTCAAAAGCACAAAACAAATCGAACCTAAATGCAAGTTCAATGGTAGAAAATTGGCTGAGTTTTGTAAAAAAAAATCTTGACTTTTAGCAATCCGCTTGCTTATTCCTCTTGGCCAAGTTGTCCATCAACAATAAATATGAAAAGCAAAAATTCAAAACTCTCAATGTTCCAAAGAAATACCGTTTTTTAGTGAAAACTTCGCATCTCTACCTATATACTACTTAATAAAAGAGTAGCGTTCCTTTTCTATTGACAAACGCTTGCCTAACCAGTTTTCCCCTCCCACCACATCCCTCTATCGGTTTTTTTCTTCCAGCCAATTATTTGCCCTACCACACCCTTTTTCTGCACCTTCCACGTATGCTAAGCAGTCACCTTAATTTACTCACCTTCTGAATCAATTTCACCTAAATTTACTTATAAAACTTCTCATGAAACTATAAGGTAAATCACAGGCAGGATTTGATAATATTTATTTACATAATTGTATTAATACGTGCAGTTAGATCACGAGCTACCGTACTGGAATATTCATATCCTGTTGCAACACTATGTGTTCAACTAATGCTTAGCTAGAAGAGGGTATTTTCTACCTTTCTTTGATCATGGTGGTTATTTTTTTCAGCTAAGCAGATGGTGCTTTTTACTACACCATGTGTTCAGCTAATTTGTTGTTTTCCAATAGGGAAGGGTGATTTACTATAGCATAAAGGAGGATGCAAGCTATTTTCATGGAACATGTATCAGATCGGTACTAGGTATGTGGCCTCTAGTCACAACAGCGTACAATATGTAATGCAACATGTGTCAGATTTGTACTAGGTATGCGGCATCTAGGCACAACAATCGTACAGTATGTATGATATTCATCTACCTAAATATGTACTTTCAAGTTTCAACTACCTATTGTGCTTAGATGATTTAATTATTGTTCCTTGGCAGTGAACGGATTTATGTGCTTATTATGGAATACATCAAGTATTAGATTCAGGCATGTGAACTCTAGACCAAGCAACTTACAATAATGTATTTTCTAAATATCAATGAAATGACAACCACGTGTTTTTCTTCCGAAGGAGTACTATTGTAGCATCAATTGTTTTATTGTGGTTAAAATATTTATCAATTAAGTTCATCCAGAACTTCATAGAGGTTGCTTTCCCTGCTCTATGCCGTCAGACAGATATACTTTCTGTTTTTTGTTGCTCATGTTCGAGAAGAAACGCAATATTGAGATTTCCTATGCAACTGGTTCATTGGACTGTGCTGGCAACGCTGTGCTGGCAACGCTGATGTGGTGGGACACATCTTTGTGGCCAGCGGCTGATGCACGCCATGCCAATGTATTTTGAGCTCTTGGGAGATATCTCGACTTGGAGGATCTAGTCGCGCAAACCATCCATGCATTTTTTATTGAGAATGTAAAACATGTTTCCACGATGCCACTCACTCCTAAGTTGTGCTTGCATGCACCACATTTGCATCAACCAAGTGATTTGTGTCTGCAGACGCCCACCATACAAAAGGACCTAGAAGGTGCGGGGTTAGACTCACAAACATTGTGTGTGTGTGTGTGTGTGTGTGTGTGTGTGTGTGTGTGTGTGTGTGTGTGTGTGTGTGTGTGTGTGAACCAAGTTATAGGCAGGGAACTTCAAAGATCTTACTACTTTATACTACTAGTGGTCAGGACCCCAGGTAATAAGCTTGCACATGGATAAATCACTTTCAAGTACCTCCCTCCATGTTGATGCCTCTAAGTACGATGCAGTTATGAACCATGATAGGTGACAAGTACAAGAATCTGTCTATTATTTTACTGATTCTCTTGAGTGGATTCTACTATCTTCATGCTTAAGGTTGGGACTGAGCTATTTCTATCTTGAATGAAATATGATTCTACATCACTGGCTATCTACATTACTAATTTTCATGAGTGGAACCTACCACCTTCGTGTTTAAGGTTGGGGCCAAACTATTTCTATCTTGAGTGAAATACGCTTCCACGTGAATGATTAGCTACAAACCGATGTGACCAGATATTTATAATAACTCATATAAACTTTCTACACAGTGGAAGGATAGTTATCCCACGCTTTGAATCATTTAATGCACACAACTCATTTTTAGTCACACAAATCTCAAGGTGTCAAGTTCAAAGAGAACATGCAAATAGAAACCAGGTAAGATCCCTAAATCCCACCACCAATTAAATAACAATATGCTAACTTGCAATCTATTACTCCCTCCGTCCCAAAATAAACGTAGTACAAAGTTGTACTAAAATTGAGACACTTATTTGATACACTTATTTTGGGACGGATGGAATGCTTAATTTAAACTAACAAAAAGAAGCTACACATTTAGTATATACGTTGGGCATCAAGAGAACACATTCAAAAGGGTAGAAACACCAGTACACCAACATTTATTGAACCAGTTAGTGAAGGCAATACACATGATTCTGCCGCCCAGTTCAGCTCAATACATTTTGCCTGATCCAACAAGTGAAGGCAAGATTTTACCGGAGGCATATTAATATCTAGGACAAGCCTACCGCCTACGGATAGGCAATGACACATTTCCTGTCATTGTTAGATCCAACCAGAGTCAGAACGAAGCTTTGCCTCAGAGCTAAGATCCATCTGTGGACCCAACCAACAAAAAAAATTGATGTGTCATTATATGGCAAAGACATGGTGATCGAAGTTGCTCCCTGCCGCTTGTACCAGATTGGAAAGAGTAGCTGTGCAGTACAGACTAGCATAGCACCAACACATAGCGTCAAACCACATATATAGCACATCACTCTCAAAACTCCTCTAGGGCCGCCACGCCACCTGCATCTGTGAACTCGCCCTAAAACGAGCCTCCAAGATCATTTGGTGGATCCATAGAGTGTGGATATATGAAGACTGTTGGAAATATGCCCTAGAGGCAATAATAAAAGTATTATTATTATATTTCCTTGTTCATGATAATTGTCTTTTATTCATGCTATAACTGTATTATCCGGAAATCGTAATACACGTGTGAATACATAGACCACAATATGTCCCTAGTGAGCCTCTAGTTGACTAGCTCGTTGTGATCAACAGATAGTCATGGTTTCCTGGCTATGGACATTGGATGTCGTTGATAACGGGATCACATCATTAGGAGAATGATGTGATGGACAAGACCCAATCCTAAGCTTAGCACAAAGATCGTGTAGTTCGTTTGCTAGAGCTTTGCCAATGTCAAGTATCTCTTCCTTTGACCATGAGATCGTGTAACTCCTGGATACCGTAGGAGTGCCTTGGGTGTATCAAACGTCACAACGTAACTGGGTGACTATAAAGGTGCACTACATGTATCTCCAAAAGTATCTATTGTTTTATACGGATCGAGACTGGGATTTGTCACTCCGTGTAAACGGAGAGGTATCTCTGGGCCCACTCGGTAGGACATCATCATATGCGCAATGTGACCAAGGAGTTGATCACGGGATGATGTGTTACGGAACGAGTAAAGTGACTTGCCGGTAACGAGATTGAACAAGGTATCGGTATACCGACGATCGAATCTCGGGCAAGTAAAATACCGCCTGACAAAGGGAATTGAATACGGGATTGATTAAGTCCTTGACATCGTGGTTCATCCGATGAGATCATCGTGGAACATGTGGGAGCCAACATGGGTATCCAGATCCCGCTGTTGGTTATTGACCGGAGAACGTCTCGGTCATGTCTGCATGTCTCCCGAACCCGTAGGGTCTACACACTTAAGGTTCGATGACGCTAGGGTTATAAAGGAAGCTTGTATGTGGTTACCGAATGTTGTTCGGAGTCCCGGATGAGATCCCGGACATCACGAGGAGTTCCGGAATGGTCCGGAGGTAAAGATTTATATATAGGAAGTCCTGTTTCGGCCATCGGGACAAGTTTCGGGGTCATCGGTATTGTACCGGGACCACCGGAAGGGTCCCGGGGGCCCACCGGGTGGGGCCACCTGCCCCAGGGGGCCACATGGGCTGTAGGGGGTGCGCCTTGGCCTACATGGGCCAAGGGCACCAGCCCCAAGAGGCCCATGCGCCTAGGGAACCCTAGAGGGAAGAGTCCTCAAGGGGGAAGGCACCTCCGAGGTGCCTTGGGGAGGATGGACTCCTCCCCCCCTCTTGGCCGCCGCACCAGATGCCATCTAGGGCTGGCCGCCGCCCCTAGGGGGTGGGAAAACCCTAAGGGGGGCGCAGCCCCCTTCCCCCCTATATATATTGAGGCATGGGGCTGCCCATAACACGCGATTTGATCTCTCGTTAGTGCAGCCCTGCCCCTCTCCCTCCTCCTCTTCTCCCATGGTGCTTGGCGAAGCCCTGCGGGATTGCCACGCTCCTCCACCACCACCACGCCGTTGTGCTGCTGCTGGATGGAGTCTTCCTCAACCTCTCCCTCTCTCCTTGCTGGATCAAGGCGTGGGAGACGTCACCGAGCTGTACGTGTGTTGAACGCGGAGGTGCTGTCCGTTCGGCACTAGGATCATCGGTGATCTGAATCACGACGAGTACGACTCCATCAACCCCGTTCACTTGAACGCTTCCGCTTAGCGATCTACAAGGGTATGTAGATGCACTCCCCTTTCTACTCGTTGCTGGTCTCTCCATAGATAGATCTTGGTGTTACGTAGGAAAATTTTGAATTTCTGCAACGTTCCCCAACAGTGGCATCATGAGCTAGGTCTATTGCGTAGATTCCTTGCACGAGTAGAACACAAAGTAGTTGTGGGCGTCGATATTGTTCAATATGCTTGCCGTTACTAGTCTTATCTTGATTCGGCGGCATCGTGGGATGAAGCGGCCCGGACCAACCTTACACGTACGCTTACGTGAGACCGGTTCCACCGACAAACATGCACTAGTTGCATAAGGTGGCTGGCGGGTGTCTGTCTCTCCCACTTTAGTCGGATCGGATTCGATGAAAAGGGTCCTTATGAAGGGTAAATAGCAATTGGCATATCACGTTGTGGTTCATGCGTAGGTAAGAAACGTTCTTGCTAGAAACCCATAGCAGCCACGTAAAACATGCAACAACAATTAGAGGACGTCTAACTTGTTTTTGCAGGGTATGCTATGTGATGTGATATGGCCAAAGGATGTGATGAATGATATATGTGATGTATGAGATTGATCATGTTCTTGTAATAGGATTCACGACTTGCATGTCGATGAGTATGACAACTGGCAGGAGCCATAGGAGTTGTCTTTATTTTTGTATGACCTGCGTGTCATTGAAGAACGCCATGTAAACTACTTTACTTTATTGCTAAACGCGTTAGTCATAGAAGTAGAAGTAGTCGTTGGCGTGACAACTTCATGAAGACACGATGATGGAGATCATGATGATGGAGATCATGGTGTCATGCCGGTGACAAGATGATCATGGAGCCCCGAAGATGGAGATCAAAAGGAGCAAAAAATGATATTGGCCATATCATGTCACTATTTGATTGCATGTGATGTTTATCATGTTTATGCATCTTGTTTGCTTAGAACGACGGTAGTAAATAAGATGATCCCTCATTAAAATTTCAAGAAGTGTTCTCCCCTAACTGTGCACCGTTGCTACAGTTCGTCGTTTCGAAGCACCACGTGATGATCGGGTGTGATAGATTCTTACGTTCACATACAACGGGTGTAAGACAGTTTTACACAGCGAAAACACTTAGGGTTAACTTGACGAGCCTAGCATGTACAGACATGGCCTCGGAACACGGAGACCGAAAGGTCGAGCATGAGTCGTATAGTAGATACGATCAACATGAAGATGTTCACCGACGTTGACTAGTCCGTCTCACGTGATGATCGGACACGGCCTAGTTTGACTCGGATCATGTAATCACTTAGATGACTAGAGGGATGTCTATCTAAGTGGGAGTTCATAAGATGAACTTAATTATCCTGAACATAGTCAAAAGACCTTTTGCAAATTATGTCGTAAGCTCGCGCTTTAGTTCTACTGTTTTAGATATGTTCCTAGAGAAAATACAGTTGAAAGTTGATAGTAGCGATTATGCAATCAGTAGAAAGCTTATGTCCTTAATGCACCGCTCAGTGTGCTGAACCCCAAACGTCGTTTGTGGATGTTGCGAACATCGGACATACACGTTTTGATAACTACGTGATAGTTCAGTTAAACGGTTTAGAATTGAGGCACCAAAGATGTTTTTGAAACATCGCGAAACATATGAGATGTTTTGAGGGCTGAAATTGGGATTTCAGGCTCGTGCCCATGTCAAGAGGTATAAGACCTCCGATGACTTTCTTAACCTGCAAACTAAGGAGAAAAGCTCAATTGTTGTGCTTGTGCTCAGATTGTTTGAGTACAACAATCGCTTGAATCGAGTGGGAGTTGATCTTCCAGATAAGACAGTGATGGTTCTCCGAAGTCATTACCACCAAGCTGCTAGAGCTTCGTGATGAACTATAATATATCAGGGATAGATATGATGATCCTTGAAATATTCGTGATGTTTGACACCGCGAAAGTAGAAATCAAGAAGGAGCATCAATTGTTGATGGTTGGTGAAACCACTAGTTTCAAGAAGGGCAAGGGAACAAAGGGATACTTCATGAAACGGCAAATCAGCTGCTGCACCAATGAAGAAACCCGAGGTTGAACCCAAACCCGAGACTAAGTGCTTCTGTAATAAGGGGAACAACCACTGGAGCAGGATTACCCTAGATACTTGGTAGATGAGAAGGCTGGCAAGGTCGATAGAAGTATATTGGATATACATTATGTTAATGTGTACTTTACTAGTACTCCTAGTAGCACCAGGGTATTGGATACCGGTTCGGTTGCTAAGTAACTCGAAATAAAAGCTACGGAATAAACGGAGACTAGCTAAAGGTGAGCTGACGATATATGTTGGAAGTGTTTCCAAGGTTGATATGATCAAGCATCGCACGCTCCCTCTACCACCGAGATTGGTGTTTGCGTTGAGCATAGACATGATTGGATTATGTCTATCGCAATACAGTTATTCATTTAAGGAGAATAATGGTTACTCTATTTATTTGAATAATACCTTCGATGGTCTTGCACCTAAATAAATGGTTTATTGAATCTCGATCGTAGTGATACACATTTTCATGCCAAAAGATATAAGATAGTAATGATAGTACCACTTACTTGTGGCACTGCCATGTAAGTCATAATGGTATAAAACGCATGAAGAAGCTCCATGTTGATGGATCTTTGGACTCACTCGTTTTGAAAAGTTTGAGACATGCGAACCATGTCTATTGGTGTATATGCATGAAGAAACTCCATGCAAATGGATCGTTCGGACTCACTTGATTTTGAATCACTTGAGATATGCAAATCATACCACATGAGCAAGATGACTGAAAAGCCTCATTTTCAGTAAGATGGAACAAGATAGCAACTTGTTGGAAGTAACACATTTTGATGTGTGCAGTCGAATGAGTGCTGAGGCATGCAGTGAATATCGTTATGTTCTTACTTCACAGATGATTTGAGTAGATGTTGAGTATATTTACTTGATGAAACACAAGTCTGAATTATTGAATGGTTCAAGTAATTTCAGAGTGAAGTAGAAGATCATTGTGACAAGAGGATAAAATGTCTATGATATGATCATAGAGATGAATATCTGAGTTACCAGTTTTGGCACACAATTAAGACATTGTGGAAATTATTTCGCAATTAATACCGCCTGGAACACCATAGTGTGATGGTGTGTCTGAACATCATAGTTGCACCCTATTGGATATGGTGCGTACCATGATGTCTCTTATCGAATTACCACTATTGTTCATGGGTTAGGCATTAGAGACAACCACATTCACTTTAAATAGGACACCACGTAATTCCGTTGAGATGACACCGTATGAATTATGGTTTAGAGAAACCTAAGTTGTCGTTTCTTAAAGGTTTGGGGCTGCGACGCTTATGTGAAAAAGTTTCAGGATTAAGCTCGAACCCAAAGCGGATAAAATGCATCTTCATAGGACACCCAAAACAGTTGGGTATACCTCCTAATTCAGATCCGAAAGCAATATGGATTGTTTCTTGAATCGGGTCCTTTCTCGAGGAAAGGTTTCTCTCGAAAGAGTTGAGTGGGAGGATGGTGGAGACTTGATGAGGTTATTGAACCGTCTCTTCAACTAGTGTGTGGCAGGGCACAGGAAGTTGTTCCTGTGGCACCTACACCAATTGAAGTGGAAGCTTATGATATTGATCATGAAACTTCGGATCAAGTCACTACCAAACCTCGTAGGACGACAAGGACACGTACTACTTCGGAGTGGTAAGGTGATCCTGTCTTGAAGGTCATGTTGCTAGACAACAATGAACCTACGAGCTATGGAGAAGCGATGGTGGGCCCGAATTCCGACAAATGGTTAGAAGCCATGAAATCCGAGATAGTATCCATATATCAGAACAAAGCATGGACTTTGATGGACTTGCCCGATGATCGGCAATCCATTGAGATAAATGGATCTTTTAAGAAGACAGACGTGGATGGTAATGTCACCATCTATGAAGCTCGACTTGTGGCGAAGTGTTTTCCGACAAGTTCAAGGAGTTGACTACGATGAGATTTTCTCACTCGTAGCGATGCTTAAAGTCCGTCGGAATCATGTTAGCATTAGCTGTATTTATGAAATCTGGCAGGTGGATATCAAAACGAGTTTCCTTACCAGTTTTCGTGAGGAAAGGTTGTATGCAATACAATCAGAAAAGTTTTGTCGATCCTAAGGATGCTAAAAGGTATGCTAGCTCCAGCGATCCTTCTAAGGACTGGAGTAAGCATCTCGGAGTTGGAATGTACGCTTTGATGAGATGATCAAAGATTTTGGATTTATACAAAGTTTATGAGAAACTTGTATTTCCAAAGAAGTGAGTGGGAGCACTATAGAATTTCTGATGAGTATATGTTGTTGACATATTGATGATCAGAGATGATGTAGAATTTCTAGAAAGCATATAGGGTTATTTGAAAGGTGTTTTTCAATAGAAAACCTGGATTAAGCTACTTGAACATTGAGCATCAAGATCTATAAGGATAGATCAAAATGCTTAATAATACTTTCAAATGAGCACATACCTTGACATGATCTTGAAGGTGTTCAAGATGGACCAGTCAAAGAAGGAGTTCTTGCCTGAGTTGTAAGGTACGAAGTTAAGACTTAAAGCTCGACCACGGCAGAAAAGAGAGAAAGGACAAAGGTCGTCCCCTATGCTTTAGACGTAGGCTCTATAGTATGCTATGCTGTGTACCGCACCGAAAGTGTGCCTTGCCATGAGTCGGTCAAGGGGTACAAGAGTGATCCATGAATGGATCATAGGACAGCGGTCAAAGTTATCCTTAGTAACTAGTGGACTAAGGAATTTTCTCGATTATGGAGGTGGTAAAAGAGTTCGTCGTAAAGGTTACGATGATGCAAGCTTGACACCTATCCGGATAGCTCTGAGTAGAGAGACCGGATACATATAATGGAGCAATAATTTAGAATAGCTCCAAGTAGAACAGTTGTTTGGAATAGCTCCAAATAGAGCGTGGTAGCTGCATCTAGGAGATGACATGGAGATTTGTAAAGCACACACGGATCTGAAAGGTTCAGACCCGTTGACTAAAACCTCTCTCACAAGCAACATGATCAAACATAAAACTCATTGAGTGTTAATCACATAGTGATGTGAACTAGACTACTGACTCTAGTAAACTCTTGGGTATTAGTCACATGGCGATGTGACCTGTGAGTGTTAATCACATGGCGATGTGAACTAGATTATTGACTCTAGTGCAAGTGGGAGACTGTTGGAAATATGCCCTAGAGGCAATAATAAAAGTATTATTATTATATTTCCTTGTTCATGATAATTGTCTTTTATTCATGCTATAACTGTATTATCCGGAAATCGTAATACACGTGTGAATACATAGACCACAATATGTCCCTAGTGAGCCTCTAGTTGACTAGCTCGTTGTGATCAACAGATAGTCATGGTTTCCTGGCTATGGACATTGGATGTCGTTGATAACGGGATCACATCATTAGGAGAATGATGTGATGGACAAGACCCAATCCTAAGCTTAGCACAAAGATCGTGTAGTTCGTTTGCTAGAGCTTTGCCAATGTCAAGTATCTCTTCCTTTGACCATGAGATCGTGTAACTCCTGGATACCGTAGGAGTGCCTTGGGTGTATCAAACGTCACAACGTAACTGGGTGACTATAAAGGTGCACTACAGGTATCTCCAAAAGTATCTATTGTTTTATACGGATCGAGACTGGGATTTGTCACTCCGTGTAAACGGAGAGGTATCTCTGGGCCCACTCGGTAGGACATCATCATATGCGCAATGTGACCAAGGAGTTGATCACGGGATGATGTGTTACGGAACGAGTAAAGTGACTTGCCGGTAACGAGATTGAACAAGGTATCGGTATACCGACGATCGAATCTCGGGCAAGTAAAATACCGCCTGACAAAGGGAATTGAATACGGGATTGATTAAGTCCTTGACATCGTGGTTCATCCGATGAGATCATCGTGGAACATGTGGGAGCCAACATGGGTATCCAGATCCCGCTGTTGGTTATTGACCGGAGAACGTCTCGGTCATGTCTGCATGTCTCCCGAACCCGTAGGGTCTACACACTTAAGGTTCGATGACGCTAGGGTTATAAAGGAAGCTTGTATGTGGTTACCGAATGTTGTTCGGAGTCCCGGATGAGATCCCGGACATCACGAGGAGTTCCGGAATGGTCCGGAGGTAAAGATTTATATATAGGAAGTCCTGTTTCGGCCATCGGGACAAGTTTCGGGGTCATCGGTATTGTACCGGGACCACCGGAAGGGTCCCGGGGGCCCACCGGATGGGGCCACCTGCCCCAGGGGGCCACATGGGCTGTAGGGGGTGCGCCTTGGCCTACATGGGCCAAGGGCACCAGCCCCAAGAGGCCCATGCGCCTAGGGAACCCTAGAGGGAAGAGTCCTCAAGGGGGAAGGCACCTCCGAGGTGCCTTGGGGAGGATGGACTCCTCCCCCCCTCTTGGCCGCCGCACCAGATGCCATCTAGGGCTGGCCGCCGCCCCTAGGGGGTGGGAAAACCCTAAGGGGGGCGCAGCCCCCTTCCCCCCTATATATATTGAGTCATGGGGCTGCCCATAACACGCGATTTGATCTCTCGTTAGTGCAGCCCTGCCCCTCTCCCTCCTCCTCTTCTCCCATGGTGCTTGGCGAAGCCCTGCGGGATTGCCACGCTCCTCCACCACCACCACGCCGTTGTGCTGCTGCTGGATGGAGTCTTCCTCAACCTCTCCCTCTCTCCTTGCTGGATCAAGACGTGGGAGACGTCACCGAGCTGTACGTGTGTTGAACGCGGAGGTGCTGTCCGTTCGGCACTAGGATCATCGGTGATCTGAATCACGACGAGTACGACTCCATCAACCCCGTTCACTTGAACGCTTCCGCTTAGTGATCTACAAGGGTATGTAGATGCACTCCCCTTTCTACTCGTTGCTGGTCTCTCCATAGATAGATCTTGGTGTTACGTAGGAAAATTTTGAATTTCTGCTACGTTCCCCAACAAAGACTACATGGAGGTACACCATGAAAGGACGCATCCACAATCACCATGTATGGCGATCAACACTATCTAGATTTCTCCGGAGCAATGTACTTTCTTTTTTAGTATAGCATAGATGAATACTAGGGGGGGGGGGGGGTGCAAGCAGATGTACCTCCATGATCAGTCAGAAATCAAATCCAATAAGAAGAGCCCAAGGGTAAAAACGCGCGAGGGAGGAGGAAGGTCTACATAGAATAGTTCACGGTCGAAGGAGAGGAGTAAAGTAGGGGAGTGCAGCCGTACAAATTGTTGTCAACCTCGACCAAGCTATGGTTTGTATTTCCTCGCTCATTTCGAATAATTTATAAACTGAATAAGGTGCGTCCATTGTAAATCTTAGTAGCATGGATTTAATGTCCCAGCATGGCTTGTGTCCTGTAGTCTCATCCAACAAATTACTAATGTACACTATAATCAAAGAGCCTAATAGAGCACGTAGCCATACTACTGAACAATAACAAGGGTTGGTCGTATATGACATGAGGACTGGTTTTTCGCAAAAAAAAGGAGTACTTAGTTACAATGGCAGTGGCAAAATCAACTCTACTAACACAACAATAGCTGCATTGCAATGGGAATGTCTGCAAAAGTACCGGTGTTCATCATCACCTAACTTAGCATAGAGTATGGTTTTAAGACCATGTGGATCACGTCTCATTTCATGAGGAACACAACTGGACGAGTGACCTAGGAATAAAACTATGGGTGGTTTCACATGCCACTCATTCCAAAGCCATGTGTGCACACTCCGCATTCACATTGACTGAGTGTTTGTTCTTTGAAATGCTCAACCATCTAGAAAATTATGTCAATATTTTGATTATCAAATATAATAGTATATACATTGTGATTCTAATTTAATTTGATGTTTTGGATGTTATTATATTGTTTCATAAATTTGGTTGAACTTAAAGAAGTTTGACCTAGAATTAAACTAAAACTTTAACCAATTTGCAACGGAGAGAATAGCACACAGTTCTTTTTGAGGCATGCGCGTAGCACAAAAATAACAGTGTGCCTTGATGTTTGAGAGAAGTTTGACCTAGAATTAAACTAAAATTTAAACAATTTGCAATGAAGAGAATAGCACACAGTTCTTTTTGAGGCATGCATGTAGCACACAAATAACAGCGAGCCTTGATGTTAAAGGATGTGGGGCTTACTCACCAAAGTGACAGTTGGCGGGTTTTCAACAACTACGATTGAGAATGCTCATATAAAGTGGGTTGCAGATTCAAGGCCCAATGGGTTTGCATGATTTTCTCATTATCTTTCATCAAAACACAAAACAACTCAAATCTAATTGCATATAAATCGGATGTGTTTTATCCGAACAAAACAACTAACCGTGTTTTATTGGACTTGGTTGCTCATTCCCCCTTTTTTGCCCTCAAAATCACGAAAAAACTAAAATAAATACAGATTCAAAACTCTTGACTTTTAGCAAACCAGCTTGCTTATTCCTCCTGGCCAAGTCGTTCATCAATGAAGGGGGGCCTTGGCGCAGTGGTAAAAAGCTGCTGCCTTATGGCCATTGGCGAGAGTGGTTGTGGCCATGTTGTTTCAAATTTTGGGTGTACTTGGCCCTACGATCTACGATGAGAGTGGGTGAGGCCCTGTTGTGGCGTTGTTCGAGTGGGCTTGGCACCGTTGAATATGTCTTTTGTATGGTTTTCTGTAATTAACTGGACAATAATTTTCTTAATTAGTGAAAAGAACAAAAAAATTGCCTCATGTTTTTGGAAAATAAATAAAAATTAACGGATATGCTAAAACTCAGTCGACTGAGTTCTAATGAAGTCTCAGTCGACGTGTTTTGCCGTTGGATCGTTTTCAGCTTTTAGATTTGCGATAAGGTTGTGGCTTGTCTCGTATAGGCCTGTCTCAGGGGTGTGGCCGGCCCGGTGTCTTTTCTTTTTTGGGCGTTCCTTGTTTGTTTGTTGGGCTTTGTGTTCGGCATCCAGCTTGGAAAAGCGTGCTCGGTGTATTTTTCTTTATTCTTGTTATTGTTATTTTTAGCTTGTTCCAGCACACACGACTATGTGTAGTTTTTGGTGTGTGGAACGTCAAAATCATTTGTGTACTTTTTGCGGGTGGACAAAAGGATTATCCAAATGAATCACATGTATTTTTTATTATTTTCTTATGTTGGGGCATCTGTGTAAACACATTTTTATTTTTATTTTATTTATAAAATGTGTGATAGTGTTGTTGTCTTGTGAAAATCGGCCGTACAACCAGCATTTTTTTCTTTGTTTTTTCTAATCGATCGGAGCAGGGTATGGGCGATGGGTTTGAGGAGGGGACCTTCTTTTTCGTTGTCTCTTGGGGCTTTTCTTATTTATTTATTTTGGCCGCAACTTTCAGACGGTCGGAGAATGGAGGGGATGCGAAGCGTTGAATACTTCCTCCCAACTGCAACTGGCCTTGTGTTTTCTCGGAGGGCGGGGGGGGGGGGGGGGAGGGGAGGGCAGTTGCAAGTCCGACGCTAGGCTTGCAACTGCAAGTGTCGCCCTCAACTGTAAGTGCATGCCTAAAGACCTAACCGTAACCGACTTTTTGTTTTGTTGGTGGGCGGCTGGGAAGGTGGTAGTTGCATGTCTGACACCAGGGTTGCAATTGCAAGTGTCACCCTAGACTCCAACTGCATGCCTACAGATCCATCCGCAACCGACCTTTTTTCGGTGGGTGGTGGCAGGGGGGCAATTGCATGCCCGACACTAGGCTTGCAACTGCAAGTGTCGCCCTCGGTTGCAATTTTGCATGCCTAAACAACTGATTGCAACTGATCTTTTACTTTGTCAGTGGTCTGTGGGAGACGCACGCGGGAGGTGGGAGAGGGGGAGGTAGTCGCATGTACGACACTAGGCATGCAACTGCAAGTGTCGCCTTGTATGGAATTGCATGTCGCACGACTGACTGTAACTGGCATTTTATTTTGTCGGCCGGCAACGGGAGAGGGGCGGTTGCATGGCCGACACTAGGCTTGCAACTGCAAGTGTCACCCTTCAATTGCAATTGCATGTCTCCCTCCCGACTGCAACTGGCATTGTGTTTTTTGTCAGATGTCGACGGGAAGTTGCATTGCTAACACTTGGCTTGCAACTGCAAGTGTCGCCCTTGACTGCAACTGCATGCCTATAGACCAACCGCAACTAACATTTTTTGGGTGGTGGGTGGCGGGAGAGGCGGGCACAATTGCATGTCCGACACTAGAGTTGCAAGTGCAAGCGTCGCCCCTAGACTGCAACTGCATGCCTACACATCCAACTGCAACTAATATGTTTTTGGTCGGTGGGAGGTGGGAAAGGGGGAGGGCAGTTGCATGCCTGGCACTAGGCTTTGCAACTGCAAGTGTCGCCCTCGACTGCAATTGCATGCCCGCACACCCGATCGCAACTAATATTTTGATTTGTCGATGGTTGGTGGGAGACCAGAGGGTAGTTGCATGTCTGACACTAGGCATGCAATTGCAATTGTTGCCCTGTCTGCAATTGCATGTCGACACTCCCGACTGCAATTGACATTTTGTTTTGTCGGTGGGTAGCGGGAGTGGGGGAGGTTGCATGCCCAACACTAGGCTTGCAACTGCAAGTTTCGCCCATGACTACATTTGCATGTGTCCCTCGTGACTGCAACTGGCCTTATGTTTTTACCGGAGGCCAGCGGGAGAAGTAGGGGGCAGTTGCATGCCCGACATTAGGCTTGCAGCCGCAAATGTCGCCTCGACTATAACTTTGTGGTGTTTGTGGGGGCGGATGAGTCAATTTTATGTCTATCACTAGACACACAACTAGAATTATCATGCCATACTGCAACTGCATATCTTCAACACGACAACAACTAGTGGTGTGTTGTCGGTTTTTATCAAGAACAAACTATTGCACATGTCATATCTCAATTGCAACTGCATGGAACATTAAACAAAATATAAGGTGTACAAATGTCTGTAACTAGCCGCTCCCTAAACTTTCATTATTTTTCCAAATATACATTCAACATTTTTATTTTTATTTTACATTTTTATAATATATGGAAGATATGTTTAAATCTTAATGAACATTCTGCAATTACACACAAAAAATTGTACACAATGAAGTTTTTGAAAATACGGAAATACTTTTTGTGAAATATCACTACAAATGTAAATAAGTGCTTACTTTTATTTTTAGTGAACATGGAACTGAAATGAAAAAGGGAAAAGAACATTGGACAGGCAAAAGGAAAAAAATAAAACAGAAAAACCAGGCAAAAACAACATAAAACTAGAAACGGGGAACTCATACAATATACACTAGTGGCCCTTCCAGTGCGCTACAAGAAGAAGTAGCGCCCAGAAAAATCACAAGGCAATAAAATATCATTTGCCGAAAGCACCTGTCTCTAACCCGGGCCTATATCTTTTTTTGTTCAACACCTTCTTCCCTGTGTAACAAAAACAAGCGAGAGAACATCCCAGCCAAAAGACAGAAACAAAGAAAGAAGCCCAGCTGAAATTAACAAACAAATAAACAAGCAGAAAAGCTCAGAAGTCATGCGGATACAGCCCAACAGGCGCCACGCTAGGAATCAAACATGCGGATACGGCCCATCAGGCGCAATGCCAGGAAACAAGCCTAATTGCTCTAGGTGACATCAGCCGACTTAGACTTCGCGAAGTCTAAGTCGACTCAGACCTAGACAAACCCAAAAATTAAAGAAGAACAGCGTAAAAGCGGTGGGCTTGCGTATATTGTCGAGCAGCTACGATACAATCGACTAGTTATTTGCAAGCAGAGACGTCCCCTTACCATGAAATTCTATGATGCTAATAGCAGATTCTACCAGAAGTCAATCCCAGAATGGAACTGTATTCTGAAGATATATACAATATGGTCAGCCAGAAACGATGGTACGAATAATCAAGACGGTTGAGCAGATCGAAGCTGCAGCGCCGGCCAGCTCCCCCTTCTCACCTAAACACAGAAAATTGTAGCCATCGCCATGGAAAGCACTTCCCTTTTTGAATTGACAACGCACGCACAAACATTCTCAATCTAGCCAGCAACCAGCCTAATCACGCCCTCGCTTTTATCTGTATAAATTGCGAGGCATTGACACATGTTCCTACATCGCAGCAGAGCAGAACAAGCATCTTGCAATCACCTCCCACATACGAGAACAAAACTCTCTGTCACTAGTACCTACACCTAGCTAGCCGTAGCCATGGCTTCCAACGGGAGCATGTTGGCCATGATCATCGCGTGCGCGCTCCTCCTCCTCCTCGCCGGCAGCACGTGCCACGCCGCCCGCAACCTGGCCGACACGACGCCGGCAGCCGCCGCTCCGGCTGCTAGCGCCGTCCCTGGACTGCCGGCCGTGCCGACCTTACCCGCCGTGCCCACGGACACGGTCACCCTGATGCCACCCATGCCGTCGGTCAGCCTCCCCACCGTGCCGCAGGTGACCCTGCCGCCCATGCCGGCCATCGTCGTGCCCAAGACGGTGCTGCCGCCGATGCCCAAGGTCACCCTCCCCACAGTGACGATGGCACCTATGCCCGCGATTGTCGTGCCCAAGGTGACGCTGCCGCCGTTGCCCTTCGTCCCGAATGTGACCGTGCCTATGCCGTTTGCGGCGCCACCCCCATCGGCGTAGGCGCGCCGACGCGGCGGTGCTCTCGCCCTGTCCATGATGTTATTGATGGGGCGCCTTCCATGTGAGAGTGGCGCCAGGTCACTCCGTGGTCACGGCACACATGTTCTTACATGCAAGCTCCGCGTTTTAAGCGTGATGTATCACTAGATCCTACATTTTGTTTACGTCTCAGTGTATGTACTCTTTTTTTTTGAGCTGGGAACACACGTTCCAAATTACTTAACCACGCGCAGCATTGTCGCTGGCAACCAAGTCAACAACACAGTCCGGGACCTGCTCCATCCACCGGGAGTTAGACACGCCCACCCTGAAACCGAAAGCAGCCAGGCTATGGGCAACCCTATTACATGAACGCTTACAAAAGGTGAAAACAAAGGCGTCGAAGGACGCACTGGAGGATTTGTCATACTCGCCCGTCTTCAGAGCATTAACCAGCTCTAGTGAATCTGACTCAAAATAACCCGATGGATGCCCAGTTCGCTAGCAGCTTCAATGGCCTTGATGCATGCAGTAGCTTCTGCTTGGAGTGGTGAGGCAAGGAACTCAAGTTTTCCAGCACAAGCAGAGATAACCTCACCATGGTCCGATCGGGCAACACAGCCCCAAGCCCCCTGCCCCACAGCCACGTGAAAAGCTGCATCAAAATTGATTTTAATGAAACCCTCCTCTGGTCTGCTCCAAGATGCCGGGTCTGGTGTTACCTTCACGCCAGCCTTGCTTCCTAGTGCTGCAAGATCAGTCACAAGCTTCCTGACAGTAAAACAGATTTCCTCGCATGTACGAGTCCTTTCCCCTGCATTAGTTTTATTTCGAACATTCCACCACTCCCACAACATGATGAGCGCTAGCTCACGTCGTTCACTATCTAGAGCCCACAATTGGTCAAACATTGCCATGGGATTGTTTGACCGGAGGAGGTGCAACCTAATGTTCTCAATCAGTAAGGCTCTCCAGACTTGTTTTACTTGTTTGCATTTAAGGAAGAGATGTCCGCCATCCTCGTCAAGACGCATGCACATCGGGCACCTAGTGTCCAGCTCAACATGCTTGCGTTTAATATTCATCCTCACAGGCAGGCTATTATACGCAAGTCTCCAAAGAAACATACAAATTTTTGGAGGGAGGTTTAACTTCCAAATCCTGTTCCACTTCTGCGCATCCGCCGGTGCCGGTGCCGAGGGGCTCGCATCTCTGTTTTTCTTTGTCTCCCTGAGTTTGATCCCCAGGTGGTAGGCAGACTTAACAGAGAACACTCCTTTTGGGTCAAAATGCCATGCAACTTGGTCATCCATGCCATGCTTCACTGGGATTGCCAATATCTCCTTTGCATCCTCCTGGCAAAACATCTCCTTGACTAGTTCTTCATCCCAATTTTCAGTGACTGGATCCATTAGATCGCTAGCTCGATCAATCAGCACGCTGCCTCGACGAGTTCGCGGCCTCCTCGTCTCTCCCCTCGGAATCCACGGATCGTCCCAGATTTTGACATTCTCACCAGACCCAATCCTCCAAACAATACCTTCCTTCAGCAACTCGACCCCCTTTAAAATGCTGCGCCATGTATAGGACATCTCTGTCTTTGCCACAGCATCAAGGACCGAGCAGTCTGGGTAGTAGCGAGCCTTCAGGATTTGTGCACAAAGCGTATCCGGCTCCTGCAGGAGACGCCAACCTTGTCGGGCTAACATCGCGAGGTTAAAGATGTGCAGCTCTCGGAAGCCCAAACCGCCCTCCTTGGATTTTGTAAGTTTATCCCAACCTATCCAATGGCACTTGTCCATCTTGTCTTGCTAGCTCCACCAATATCGATTAATTAGGGTACCAATTTCCTCACACAACTTCTTTGTTAGATCAAAGCATGACATCGCGAAAGTAGGGATCGCCTGGGCTACCGATTTTACCAAGGTTTCTTTGACCGGTTTAGATAGTAACCTCTCGATCCAGCCCTGCATTCTCTGCCATATCATTTGCTTGATGTATTCAAATTCCTTACTTGGGGCAGCACCAACGTGAACCGGTAACCCCAAATATCTTTTACAGCGTGACTCGTGGGGGATACCGAGGATATGTAGGACCTCACATTTAACTGCTGCTGTTGTGCCCTTGCTGAAGGTTGCCGAGGACTTATTCTTGTTTATCATTTGACCTGATTGGGACTCGTATAAAGCCAAGATAGACTGCAGTCTAGCTGCACCTTGAGCAGTTGCCTTCATCACTATAAGGGAATCATCCGCAAAGAAGAGATGGTTTATCTTTGGCACCCCATTACAGATTTGGATGCCCTGAATAATATTATCTTCCTCCGCTTGTGGCAGCAGGGCTGAGAAGCCTTCAGCACACATGATGAACAGATATGGGGACAGAGGATCCCCTTGGTGCAGCCCTCTCTCGGGCACGAATAGATCGGTGAGGTTTCTATTCACTTTCACTCTATATTTTACCGATCTAACGCACTTCATAATAGTGCCAATCCACAGCTCTCCAAACCCCATCTTGCGCATCATGCACTCCAGGAATTCCCACTCAACCTGGTCATATGCTTTGCTCATGTCAAGCTTGACCGCCACAAATCCATCACGGCCCCCCTTCCTCTTATGCATCAAGTGGTTGATCTCATAAGCCAATAACACATTATCGGTAATCAACCTTCCCGGTACAAAGGCTGATTGGGTCGGTGAGATAATCTTTGGGAGCATTTCCTTCAGTCTATTTGCTAGGACTTTGGAGATCATCTTGTACAGAACATTGCAAAGACTGATCGGTCTGAACTCCGTTATCCTTTACCATTAAGCACCCCCAGCACCTCTTCTTGCACCTTCATTCCCACCAGCTCCCAGAACTTCTTATAAAACACAGCAGGCATACCGTCTGGTCCTGGTGCTTTCAGGTCTCCAATTGACTCAAGAGCTTTTTTTACGTCCTCTCCTGAATAAGGCCTGATGAGCCGGGCATTCATCTCCGGGGTGACCACGGTGGGAACCCTTGATAAGAGATCATCTGTGAGAGTACCTGCAGAGGATGTGAACAAACTTTTGTAGTGGTTAGCTATATAATTCCCTAACGCCTCCTCTCCCTCCACTACACTCCCATCCTCCTTCCGCAGCCTTGTGATTATATTTTTCCTTCTCCTCTCCGATGCATAGGCTTGAAAGAACTTTGTGTTACGGTCTCCCTTCATCAACCAATTAGCATGTGCACGCTGTCTCCAATACAGGTTATATTGATCTTCTAGTCTACTCAACTTGTATCGCAGCAGATGCTCTCGATTTACATGGTTCTGGCTCAAAGGACTCCTCCGACACCTCTCCAGATCCCTCCTAGCATTCCTTATACGACTCTTCAACTCCCCCAGCACCTCCCTATCCCATCTTGACAACTCGGTCCCCACCCGCCTTAACCCTTCCATCACTGTTCGTCCTCCCTCCTGAAAAGCCCTATTCCATGCCTCCTCTACAACCTTCCCACATTCTTCCTCTTGCAACCAGCGGGCTTCAAACCTGAATACATTTGGGCCTGCTATATGTTCATACCAATCAGACATACCATTCAGCTCTGCGATTATAGGCCGATGATCAGAGTGTCTTGGGTCCCCATTTATAATTTTGTGCAAAAGAAAGAGACCACGCCAACCCGCACTTGCTACTGCTCGATCCAGCCGCTCCCTCGTATACCCCTCCACAGAGTGCCAATTGTTCCGCCACGTGAACGGGTCCCCAACAAAGCCCAAATCCTCGAGGCCACAACCCTCCAAGGTGTTCCGAAAAGCATCCATACAAGGCTGGGCCCGAGCCGGTACTCCCTCCTTCTCATTTGCAAACAAGATCTCATTAAAGTCTCCTAGGACAATCCATGGCAGATCTGCTTGTGCATGTAGATTTCGTAAGGCTTTCCATGTGTTCTCCTTCTCCCCCCATTTCGGCTCCCCATATAGTCCCGTCAACCTCCACTTCACCCCATTTTCCTCCCATACCTCCGCATCAATGAAATACTTGTCCTTCAACCTCAAGTTCACGTTCACTCCCCTGCGCCAGAACAGCGCGAGCCCGCCGCTCCGACCCACCGCATCTTTCACCACCATGTTTGGCATTCCCATTTTCCATCTCAGACTCTCCAATTCTCTCTCTATCAGTTTTGTTTCAGAAAGAAAGAGAATGCCAGGCTCTTCCGCCCCCAGAGCTCCAAGAGGGCACGAACTGCCGACGGGTTCTCAAGCCCCCGGCAGTTCCAAGCTACTAGCTTCATTGCTTCTCGCAGGGCTGATATGTCAGCCCCACTTCACTTGGTAAGGTGTCCTCTCCAATCCTCCTTGCCTTCTTAGCAGCTTCTCCTTCAACTCCATCTACCTCCATATCCCCTCCATCTCTTTTGGTTCCCAGTTGTACGCCTAACGGGGTTTGATCTCCCTTTCCCCCTGTCTATCCTTCCGGACAAATTTTTCACCACATTTGCCCCCCTTCTTCCCATCCTTTGCACCCCCATTCTCCCTGCTCCTTTCCTGCTTAGTACCATCTTCTTTCACTTCCCTCCCTCTGTCATTCTCCTCAGCTGGCTGCACATCCTCCATCAACCGATCCTCCTTATTACAAAATAAAACATCTGCACTTGCATTCCTCCCCTTCTCTTGTATTGCATCCTTGTCCAGAAACGTTAGGCTCTTCCTACTATTCTTATCTGCTTGTTCATTTCCTCCCTCACCCCCCTTGGTAGCCTCTTTCAAAGGACTAGTAACTTCTTCTCCTACCTCATCCTTCCCTTTTAGCCTTGCTGGCTCACTTTCACTTGGCTTTCTCCAGCTACCGCTGTCGCTCCCTGACCTATTCTTGTAGGCACCCAGGTTGTATGATCGAGCATTTGAGTTGTGTCTACCCTCACTCCCACTCGTCCTCCCCCACTCCAAAACCCTCTACTCGAGTCTCCCCCCCCCTCCTTGGTATATACGCCTTCATCCATGAGCCAAACTGCTATACATCTCCTTTCTTCAACTTAATGATGCAGTCTTTGTCAATGTGATCTAGCCTACCACACATGTAGCTGAAATCAGGTAGAAATTCATACTCAAAGCGGCACCAGAGCTCCTCCTCCTTCTTTTTCTTTCCCTTCTTTCCCCCCATTTCTTCATTGTCTGCCTCATCTTCTTCCCTCATGAAGCCACGCATCAAAGGCTCTTTTATATCAATGCAGACCTTTATCCGAAGATATTTACCTACTGCCATTCCATCAATCCCAACATCAACCTCCATAACTTTCCCGATGACATCGCCAATAGCCTCGCCTGCTTCTCTACACATCATGCCCAAAGGTAGATCAAATACTCTCACCCAGACCGGAACCTGCCGGAATTCATAGTCCTTAATTGTCTTTGATGGATCAAAATCCTCCACTACCAGCAAGGATTTCCCAAATTCCCACGGACCATCTTCCAGAGCCTTACGTTTTCCTGACTGTTGATGGAAAGTGAAAAGGAAAATGTTGTCACCCAAGTCCTTACAGTCCAAACCCTTCAGTGGGCACCAGACCCTTGCCAGAGCACCGGCCAGGGCGTCCGCCAAAGCGGGCTTGTCAGACAGCAGCTTGGCCATCGCCTGCGGTTCCACAACACCCACCTTCCCTCCCCCACTCCAGATGATCTTCCTCTCCCTTTTCTCCGATTCAGTTAATTTCAAGCTCTTCAGCAGCCCCTCCACACAATCCATCAGGCTCGCAGACGTACAGACCTAGCGCTAGGGGATCTACAGGTGGTGTACGACCATGCGCCCCAGCACACACAGAAGGCGTATGGTAGGCGGGGGGGGGGGGGGGGGATTGCGACCAGAAGGGGAAATGATGGCGGAGACGGACGGCGGCGACACGGCCAGGAACCCTCACCTAGATGCGGGAAGCGCTGGCGGAGACAGACGGCGGGCGGCGCAGCCTGGAAACCTCGCCCAGATGCGGGAAGCGCTGGCGAAGACGGACGGCGGCGGCGCAGCCTGGACCCCTTGCCCAGATGCGGGAAGCGCTGGCGGAGACGGTCGGCGGCGCCGCGACCCGGACCCCTCGCCCAGATGTGGTCGCCTTTGAGGTCGCCAAGCAGGACCCCGAGACAAACCCAACCGTCACACCTGGGACGGACAATGAAAACTTTTTTTTAGTGTATGTACTCTTAGTCTGGTGCTGCTAGTGTTTGACTGTTGAGGGGCCGTCCCATGTCTATATGTAATTGTTTACCAATCACAAAAGTTTCATATTTTCTGTGATGATTTAATCACCTTTTCACTTAACTGATTAATCGAACATGCACACTCCTTTTGACAGATTCGAAATGAGTAACCAAAGCTTCGTCTGGTCTCCTCACCTAAACTTCGGTTCGGCACCACTTAATGTTGCCGGAACCCTATCATTGTTTTCTTCTGCTTCAATGCCGTGATACACTCAAGATGTTTACGATACCTACCCATTAATTGCTCTAACTTCTCGTAGTTCATCCCTAGCTATGCCCGCTTCTATGAAATTTCAGATTATGCTTGCAAGCTCATCGGAGCTAGGCAACTCTTTGTCAGTGATTTCATGCCTACCAAGCAGGTACACTATAATGTATACAACCTTTAACAAAAGAAATCCTTCTTGTCAATGACCTTGTTCTTTTTTAAAAACCTTTGCCGTTTGTACTGTTGTTAGTGTCACTGACTGATGTTGAGATCTTGATGTAGGCACAACACAAGCGTATAAAGGCCGCTTCTTTTATTTACGATTAAACATTTGAACATGATCCACACAAACAAAGTTTTAAACACAAGGGACTAGTGTCAATTAGGGCATCTCCAACGCTATCCCCTAATTTGCCCTTACATGTCCAAACTTGACGGTCCGGGCACTTTTATACCTCCAACGATATCCTTTGTTTGCCGGTGGACTTAACGGGGCGTCTGAAATCCCCTAGTATATCCCCAAATTAGGGGGTTGTATAGGCGTGTCCGGATGTGTTCCCAAACACCGCCAATTTAGCATATATAAGAGCATCTCCAACAGCTGCCCCAAACGACGCGCGCGCACGGTAAATCCAGCTTTTAGCGTGCGCGGGGCGGTTTGCCGCGCTCCAGCGGCCGCGGGAAACAAGCGTGCGCGGGAATCGTTTGCGCGCGCGCGAAAAGGCGCCAGCTCGCGCGCAAGATTTGGCGCGCCGCTTCGCGCGCGCCTTCTCCACGCTTCCTCTTCTCCTCTTTCTCTCCCTCTCTGCCACGCGCCGCTCCAGCGCCCCGCCACCGCCGCGCCGCTCCAGCGCCCCGCCACCGCCGCGCCGCCGCGCCGCCGAGGAGCGTCCGGCTACCGCGGCATCCGCCTGCGCCCCAACGGCAGCTACTTCGCGGAGATACGCTCCGGCGAACTCCGGCTCGGCCTCGGCTCGTACGGGACGGCGCGCGAGGCCGCCCGCGCGTACGACACGGCGGCGTGGCGCCTAGGCCGGCCGCGTGGCCAGATGAACTTCCAAGATGTGTACACGCTCCAGCAAGCGCTCAACTTCGCCCCTCTGCCTCGTCTGAACACGGCGGAAGACCGTGCGGAACACGCCGAGCGGCAACGCCGCCTCCTCGTCGCCCAGGAGGACGAGCGGGTCGTGGCGGAGTGGCGCCAGCACCACCCGGAGGACGTCGCCTACGAGCAGTCCTACTGGGCAAGGCGCCGCGAGGAGGACACGCGAAGGCGCCGCGCGACGCGGTTGGACAAGCGTCGGCGGAAGGCGTTGGCGAATGCGCAATCCGACCTCGTTGCGGCAGGTGGGTAGTCGTTCTTCACGCCGAACGATGAGCGGTGGCTGGACATCTGGCTAACTACCTCGGACAACACCGCCGAGGATGATAGTGGTGATGATGATAGCGACTTAGAGAAGTTTTTTTAATGCAATCTATGTTTTTTATCGTTTGTTGTTTTTATTTATGCAATCTATGTTTCGGATGTAAAATACCTTTGTATCGTTTAAAATCTATGCAATCTATCTAGTTTTTTTTTTAATTTCTGTTTTCTCAATGCCTACATTTCTAGTTTGTAGAACGAGCGCGCGCGCTGCATTTTAACGCGGCTGCTGGAGCGGGCGCAGCGCGCCGCGCCAAACCAGGCGATGGGCATGCGCTAAAGCTGTTTTTTGCGCGCGCCGCGTTCGGCGTCTGTTGGAGATGCTCTAAGACCTCCAACGTCATCACAAACTCATTTTTTACTCTTCCCCTTCTCTCTCATCTCTTCATTGGACAAAGGGGTGAATAATTGAGCGATATGTTGGATGGCTGAGCACGAAGGACATCATGGCGGTGTGTTTCTCCTTGCCTGCGTAGCCCAACTGCCCAAGCATGTTTCTGCCAGGGTCATCCACCAAATACTCAGATGTTGGCCATCAATTTCCTCCCTTTGTTTCCACTCAAATAGTTGAGGTTGTCACGGGAGCTTACACCATCGTAAATGCACTTCGCAAAAATTTAAGTTCACAATACAACTGATGTAAGTAGTTGAACGGATGAACATGCAGGAATAGGAACGAAAACAACATTGAAATGTCATGAAATCGTCATCTCTACATCAAAACGCCCAAGTCGGCGTAAAAGACTACACAAACAACCCACTCTAAAAGGTACGTGCTAGAAAAATCAAAGGCACATGTCGATTTACCGAGCACCAAGTAATTATAACACGAATGCCACTGAAATTTGTTAACTAAGTTCACCAAATATCTGTAGTCAACCACGGATTGACTATTCAAAATCAATCAGGCTGTAGCCACTCCCTTTCTTATTTGATTTCACATTGGGGTTGGCAAGGCACGAGGGGCTCGGCAGTCGGCACACATCCCTGTGTTGTGTTTGAAATACTTGTTTATCGGAAGAAAGAGTGACGAGGAGAGGTACCACTGCAGCGTCAGCTCCTCACCTAAGCACAGAAATCTGAGGCATTCATGCATGCATGCATCCCCAGCGATCGACCGCTGCAACTAATTTCCTGCTCGATCATATAAACATATTGTCACTCTGACTAACGTAACACGTTATGGTTACCAACTCTGGTTCCGGAGAAAGTTGTGTTGCCTACCATGGCGAATCTGGCCAACAACCAATCTAATCAGGCCATCCATCACCTGGGTATAAGTTCCAGGCATTGACCCCTGTTCTTGCATCGCAAGAGATCAGAGACATCTCGCAGTCGCTTCGCAGCAAACCACCTCAGAGAAAATCTAGGAGCTAGCCATGGCCTCCACCACGAGCTTCTTGGCCATGATCATGGCGTGCACGCTCCTCGCCAGCACGACGTGCCATGCCGCTCGCCACTTGGCCGACACCACCCCGGCGGCTGCCCCACCCGCTGCGGCTGCTGTCCCTGGCCTCCCGGCCGTGCCGACCATGCCGACGCTACCACCGATGCCGGCTGTGCCGAAGGTGCCGGCCTTGACTGTGCCACCTATGCCGACTGTGCCCACCGTGCCGCAGGTGACACTGCCGCCCATACCGGCAGTTCCTGCGGTGCCCAAGGTGACGATGCCCCCAATGCCGGCCATCGTCGTGCCTAAGGTGACCATGGCACCGATGCCCGCTGTCGTCGTGCCTAAGGTGACGGTGCCGCCGATGCCCGCCATTCCTTTCGTGCCCAAGATGACGCTGCCGCCGATGCCTTCTATACCGACCGTCAACGTCCCTATGCCGTTCCTGGCGCCTCCTCCATCAACTTAGGAGTGCCACGTGCATGGTGACGCATGCACCATGTCGACGGTCACAAGCTCTCATGTTCCAGTGGCTACATCACTTGTTGCTCATGTGAAGTATTTGTTTTCGTATTGTATGCTTTACATTTCAATTCAGTTGTTATTTATTGTGTGTTGATATTAAAGGGGTGTTCTTGTCCTAGTATATATGCGGTATTTTAATTTATTTACATGTTATTTATACCTCTATACCTATATACCTAATAATAAATGGCATTGCTTCTTGCGGTATGTCACATGAATTGCGTCCAAACATGCAAAATATTACTCAACAATGCCATAAAAAAGTTCCACGCAAGGGAATCCCCCGTCTGGGCCTGCCCATGCAGTAAGGACCTCCTATACTACGCCCTATTCACGCTGTGAGAAGATGTAGCGCCCCCGTTAGGTCCAACCCATGTCCGGGCGACCTGTTTTTCAAATTTTCTTTTTTCCTTTTTTTTATTTCCTACTGTAAATAATTTGG
Organism: Triticum aestivum; assembly: GCF_018294505.1. NCBI lineage: Eukaryota > Viridiplantae > Streptophyta > Magnoliopsida > Poales > Poaceae > Triticum > Triticum aestivum. Next base: position 600,793,015 of record NC_057807.1, read on the forward strand.
GACGTCAAAAAAGTTCCAAAAATTTTAAAAATAAAAATTTTGAAATAAAATTTAATAAATAATAAAATGTTTGTGGATTCAAAAAGTGCTCGTGATTTTATAAAGAAAATGTTTTGCTTATTAAAAAATGTCCAAAATTTTGAAAAAAAGTGTTCGGGAAATCAAAAAATGTTCATGTTTTTTTTAAAACAAGTGCATTAAAACTGTTAACGAAATTGAAAAATGTCACCAATTCAAAAATTGTCATGAATGGAAAAATATCCTGAAATTTCAAGAATTTATCGTGACTTATAAAATAGTTTATTCATTCATAAGACATTCGCTCATTCAAAAAATAGTATGCATTTAAAAATCGTTAAATCAAAAAAATGTTCGTTGAATCTAGATTCGCGGATTCTAGAAACGCCCGGTTGCTCCCCATGTCTGATACAGTCCCTGTGCATCCCACGCTCGCTAGCAGACTGAAAATATTGTAAACATACATCCCTCCGTCGTGTAAACTCTTTAGCTCCTAGCTCCCTTTTGGTAGTACAACAAATGGTTTTCTTTAAGATACTAGCAAAAGGCCCATGCGTTGCACGGAACATTAAGATGCATTTATACGAGTTGTTTATCTTGTGGGAGACGAAGATGAACGAGGAAAGGCCTTATCTGCAAATGTGGAGATGGGTGCGGGTATCTTTTTATAAAATCGTCATAGTTTGCTTTCTATCCGTCACATATAGATCGGATGGTCTACATTGCAGGATAGCAGGCACAAAATCATCACCAACTCGGTTTTTTTATAAGAGTAGAGGTGCTTGATAAATAGGACATCTCCAACGGGAATCAGTGCGTCCAACGCCGACCCTCGAACATCCCACAACCCGCGCTGGCCGGACGGGAAGTCATCCAACGCGATCATGTATGATCCACGACACAGTTTGGACGTGTTTAAATTGGCCACCCAAACCAGAGACAAACGTGGGAAAGATTTGCGCGAGTCTGGACCTCTCTGTCACGTCTGCTTCTGACCGCACTAGCCACCCAAACACAAGCTTCCTCGCCCGCGCGCGTTTCCACCCGGCGTCAACTGCCCATATTCAAGCAGTTGTAAAGCGCGTCGCTCCATGTTGAAGGCGGCTCAAGGCTGACGCGGCCTCACACCTTCTCCGCCATTGAAGCGGCACGCCGGCCGAGGGCGCTGCCCGTTGCATGCCCGGCTGAATGCACCTCGTCGCACATCCAAACCCCTCCACTAAACATGCGTGAAAGCCGAGGAACAAACTCCGACCACATGTCCGTTCACAAACGGGCCGGCATTAAACGCAACATCGGGCAAGCTCCTCCCGTTCGCCCTCTATTTAAATGGGGTAGACACCGAGCAAGAATCGCAATATCAAGTTCGCCGCTCCCCATCTTCTCCTTCCAACATTTTCTTCACTCTTTCAATGGCGTCCGACGAGCATGAAAGCAGTTCTCCAGCATAAAAGTAGGCCGGGTGGCTTGCTAAGCCGGCCGGATATGAGCGAGGAAGCTCACGGCTTCACCTCCCTCCCCAAGCCCGACGGAGCTAGTTGCCGCCCCAAGTCAGCACGTGGTTCAGCAACTTGTCCCTCCAGGCTAGCTCGACGAGGAGTGGGGAGTTGCTCCACACCGACACGGGCATCATCACTGCCGTCAATGACACCACATTGTCCCGCGCCTCCCATGCTTGTGACCACGCCATGCAGGCAGAGACAGAAGCCGGGTGTGTGGAGGTCGACGAGTCGGCGGCCAGCGCATCCGCATCCGCTGCCATTATTGAGGAGAAGTAGAACACGAAAGCCGCTGCCGCTTGGGTCCCAGGAAGGCTATCGTGGAGGCACCGCCGGCGTACACAACCGGTGTCTTTCCCTCTCGCCGGCCACCGTCGTCCCCTTACCCAAGAACCAACTTTGGTCCGTGCAGCGTAGGGACCCTTCCCCTCAAGCTGAAGCATCGGGCGGCAGTTCCACTCCGATGAGCGGTGGGGAAGCAAGTCATACATTGCGATGAAGTATATACCTCTGGGCTCACCGCTGTCGGTCATGGGGACGATAATGGAGACCCGCCGCGCCAGCCGTAAACTAGTCCGGTTTAATATTTAGTTGAAAATATGTCCAAAATGTAACCGTTTTGTCCCGTCTGTATGAAATTTGTCATGTTTATATGAAATTCGACCTTTTTTTGCATGAATTTCATCTGGTTTGTTGAAAACGAGTTTGCAATGTATCCGGCTAGCATTGGATCACTAGTAGAAAAACGACCTAATGTTCATCTCATTAGTCCCGGTTTGTAAATGAACAGGCATTAATGTGACCATTAGTCTCGGTTTGAACGGCTATGCATTAGTCTCAGTTCATTTGTGACCTATAGTCCCGGTTTGTGTCACAAACCGGGACTAAAGGGCTGGTGGCAGGTTGGCGTCAGGCTGGGGCCCCATGAGCCCCTTTAGTCTCGGTTTGTGACACAATCCGGGACTAAAGGGCCAACCTATAGTCCCAGTTTGTATCACAAACCGGGACTAAAGGGGTCTAACCTTTAGTCCCGGTTGGAGACACAAACCGGGACTAAAGGGCAATTTTCAAACTCTACCCCCCTTATCACCTTTTCAGTTTTGAAAAAAAACAAAAGAAAATAATAAAAACTTTAAAAATTAAAATCCTTCGAGATGTAGTTATGTTACTACACCTAGTAGTTAGGGAAATTTAGAAACATAAATTTCGACATGTTTTGCAAAGAAGTGTTATGAAAAAGTAAAATGACCATATCTTTTGCATATGATGTCGAAAAAGAGCCGCATAATATATCAAAATGTTCGGCATGAAAATCTGCATCCGATTTCGACCGCCGTACGTCGTTTTGCAAATCTTTGGAATCCTCAAATTCTTAAAGGAAAAAAAGTTATGCTCAAATTTCTGTTTTTTTTTGAATTTTGGTTAAATCTGGTCAAACTGTGGTCAAACTACTTATTCAAGAAATATTAGTGTTACTACATAATTATTTTAGTTTTCTTGAATTTTGGTCAAACTATGGTCAAACTATGGTCAAATCTAGTCTTATTATGATCAAAATATGGTCAAACTACTTATTGAAGAAATATTAGTGTTACTAAATAATAATTATTTTTTAGAATAATAGTTTCAAACTTACACGGTGAAACGTGTGACTTCATGCTCAAGCTAAACTCGTGAGGGTTAATAGGATTGACAGCTTACTATTGTCAGGTAAACAAAGTGCAGACTTGGAAACTAGGGGGAATAGAACTCGGCAGTTAAGCGTGCTTAGGCTGGAGTAGTGAGAGGATGGATGACCGGCCGAAAAGTTAGACGATTTAGAATGAGTGCTCCACACATGAGCAATGATGAGGGGTGATTAGAGATTAAATCATCAAATAATTCAGAAATTTAAAAATCAAAAGAAAAATATTCAATTTTTTTTAAAAAAATCAAACAAAAATATTTCAAGTAAAAAACCTTTAGTCCCGGTTGGTGTTGACTAAAGGTCCCCTAGCCCCCGGCGCAGGCTCATGCCATGTGGTGGGCCTTTGGAGGTATCGCTGCTTTGCCAGTGAAAAAATAAAATTAAGTGCACTACATTTGGTGTCCCACTTGCTTTTTTTTTTTGCACACATCAAAATGCTTAAGCTTTCCTCCTAAAAAAATTTGGTGTGTTGGAGCATTTGCTCACGTGAGTTGAATTGGATTTCCGGTCACATGCTCACTATTCTTGTTAATATTAATGTGTCGACGTGAGTTGAATTGGCTTTGTCACATGCTCACTATTCTTGTTCATATTAATGTGTCGAAGGCGTGACAAATTATTTTCATGACCATACAAGCACGCAGTAGTGACCAAAGTTATAGAAGACATTGTGCATGTGGTGGTTGGAGGCGATGTGCGCAGTGGTGTAGCCAGAAAAATCGGACAAGGGGGGCCGGGTATTGTTAAAGCTTGTTGGAGAGGGCCAAACCATCAAAAAAAACATCATTTTAGCAGAAAAAAATCATTGTTACTATTCATATTAGGCCTAAATCAGTGATAATAGGGGGGGGGGGGGGGCAGGGCCCTGGCTGGCACCCCTGTGTCTCTGCCACTGGATGTGCGGTGGAGAGAAAGAAAACCCGTGGTGGGAAGAACAAGCCACATCGCAACCTTCACCGAAGAGATAATGAGGGAATGAATAAAATACATGAATGTTTACTCGATAATTAGAAGCTCCATGTCTGTCTTTCTTCAAAGTTCTTACAACTTGATTGTTGAATACAATGTGATGAATGTGGCTATTTACCATGTATCTTTTCACTTCATTATCAATACTAAGGTGAGGTGTTTAATGAGCATTCATGCATTGAAGAGATGATGGCAACCGTCTCTATAGTTGAAGAATGCAAGCATATAACTTAGCATGATTGAGAGCCACAACAAGGAGGCAACATCAAAAAAGTTGGAGGTAGAGATTAGGTCGGATGGAGACGGATGTGGAAGCAAGGGGCGGATTATCTTTGGGGACAAAAAGAATGAAAAGAAATGTCCAAGGGTTTGTGACTTAATGAGAATCTGTATTGACATTGTGTTCTACACCATATGTGTGCATGGTAGATAATGTATATGTATATTTTATCATTAGTCCGTGGCAACGCACGGGCACTCAACTAGTAAAGTAGTGGTCGCTTGAAGCCTTGAACTCGTGTTTGTTTTTGCTTCGGCAGCGTGTGGTTCTTTTTTTTAACACAGTACAGACTCAAAAGCTCATATACACGCGCATACACTCATCCCTATGAACACACACGCACACCCTACCCCTATGAGCACCTTCAGAAAAAGGAGACGGCATATCATCTTGAAATTTAGGAAGTCACCGTCTCCTCCCACTTAATGCGCATCCCGGGAAATCCTGAAATAAATTCAGAAATAAATGCGAGCACCGGGACTTGAATCCCAGTGGGCTGGAAATACTACAGTCCCTCTAATCAATCCAACCACGGGTTAGTTCGCGGTAGCGTGCATTTCTAAACGTTTATTTAGTATTTGTTGGTCCGGAAATCCCAAGACTATCTGTGCATCGATTAATGTTTCCTTATGTGTCACCAGGCATAGTTGATGTATGTTGTCCATGTTTATCAGCTCATATTTATTTTCATGTCTAAATATGGATATTTTATCCCCCCCCCTCTCTCATACGTTAGAAAATATCGTCCAAGAGCACTCATCATGTTTATCTCTACACTGTTGGTATTTTCAAAATTGGATTTTCATTTGAACGTTGGTGTAGTACTCTTCCGTGCTCCGCCCACAAGCACTCCATGGTGTAGTACTCCCTTTCCTCTCCTCCTCCCGACCCTGCCTCGCGCCGTCTCCCCAGGCGTGGCCGGGGCGGCTCGCCTGCCTCCTCTCTTCGCCCCCTCCGTCCTCCCCCCTCCCCCCACCCCCTCCCGTGCCGCCGGAGGGTGCCCCTGGATCTTGCCGGGTGGTTTCGGCGACAGCATGACTTCCTTTCCCCTGCATGCGACGCCCTTCCCGGGGCAGGATTCGGTGGCGGGTGCAGCTCGGCAGGCGGCGACCCGGTGTACTGGCGGCTGGTGCCGGCGGCTGGCGTGGTGGTGACGCTTCCACTTGGCGGCGGGGCTGTCTGGTGGCGCTGGGTGGTCGGCGGCGCGACCCCGGCCCAGATATGGGCCCATAGGGCCCCATCTGGGTCCTAGCGGGTCGGCGTCGGCGTGGTTTCGCTGCCTCTGGTGCAGTGAAGTGATGGAGTGGCTCGAACAGGGAGCGGCTACGCCGAGGGCATGCCTTCTACATCATGACGGCGGGAGCTTTACGAACATTTCAGGGCCAGGCCAGGCCTATGGGCCCAAGGGCCTGGTATGCTCCTGCTGTTGCGTCCGGTCGGATCCCGTCATTGACGGTGGAGGTTCGGCCTTCCCGCGTGCTGACGGTGCTGCTGCTCCGAGTTCCGGCTCCTCTTCTTTGTTGTCCAGACCCTAATTTGCGGTGTCGTGGTGAGACAACATGGAAAGTTTCAAGAACATTTTGGCGTAGGGTGGTGGTTGGTTTGGTGGTGAGCTTTAGAGCGCCCGAGGTGAAGGTTGGGATCGGAAGAAATCCCTGTCGGCTTGGCCGACACCGACGTGGTGCCGCCTGACGGGTGTCGCCGAACCTTCCTAGAGGGTGTCGAGGGCTACCCTTCCTCTCTCCTTGCCGTGTACCGGGGGAAACCCTTGGCAGCAGCGTCGTCATTGTCACGTCCCTTCTTGGAGGTGTTGATTGGTATCGGCGCTTTGGAGTCTAGGAGCCTGGTGGGAGATCTCCGGTGGGCGCAGTGGTCGCGATGCTTATTCGTTTTTGTAAATTCACCGTTGTCGACATTTGTTCATTTTGTATTTTCTCTTTCATTTCTTTTGGGCGTGACTGTGCTATTTTTGCCCCAACATCTATCGTTGGTTGTATCGGTTGGTTGATTTGTAATACAAAGTGGGGGAAACCCTTTTTTGGAAAAAACACATGGCGTCAGAACAGAAAAGTTGCAACTAGCGCCACCTCCTTGCCTAAACATACAGAAAATTTGAGAGCCATACATGCCAGCAGACGAAATTACTATTTTGAGCTTAACTGTGAAGTTAAGCATGATTTGACCCCGTTTGACAAAAAAATCTGCTCTTACATTTTTTGGTCGCTCCAACATGCCTGGCGTTTTGTTTGCATAGGAGATGTTATCACCCGCAAGGTTGACTGTTTGACGTGGCAAAGGGGTAAACGTTATTCATCATGGCCTTTACCTCCATCCTTCCCCGACCCAAAACGCCACAATCCGTGGTGTTTTTGACTGAGCCGCGCGGGCTGAGCTCACCCCATCATCCCTATCCCCCGGCGGCAACCGAAGAAAGAACAGAGACCCCCCTCCCAAACCAAATCCCTCTAGAACCCCTCTTTCCACCCCTCAAATTCATAGTTCTGAGGTCCACAAGTGCCCTTGAGGCATTCTCCCCCGTTTCCTCCAATTTATTTCGGTTGAAATCTCTTATTTTTGTTGCATTATTCAACATGGGATGATGATAGATGGGTAGGTACTTTATTTGATTTAGATTTTTTTGTAGTTAGTAGATGATTGCTGGTGAGTAGATGAAGTGTTTGGTGAATATGTAGGGCAATCTATTTTATTTCTGTGTATGTTGTCCCATAGGATATTTTCAAGAGAGATGATGAATATTTGATGGTTTTATGTGGAATGGTTTGTTTGATAATTTGGTTTGATTGTAGATGATGTGTGTATTTGGTAGCAATTTGGTTTATTGTGTACAAGCAAGTCCATTATGTTTAGATGATGTGTGTATGTGGTATAAAAATATATGATGTGTCTATGTGGTATGACAATATGGTTTGGTTTATACATGACGTGTCTGTGTGTATGTGGTATGCTTAAAAGGAGAATCATTATGTGTGTATGTAGATGACTTGGATATAGATCAATTTGAGAGGATGTTTTTTTAAGTTATGGCAAGAAGAATGCATTATTTTTAGAAGCAAATCCATTTAGTCCGATATTGTGAATGGAAAATTGAAAGATATAGCTATGTTTATGTAGATGTTGGATATCATCTATGTTGTTGTGTTGATGTTGTTATGCCAAATTACTTGATATAATTTTTTCATACTTTTGTAGGATAGCGGATAATGGACCTTGGTACAACAATTTAATTCAAGAGTACGACAGGGAGCATCTAGCGTTGGACATTGAAAATGTGTAGGTAAGAAGTAAGATTTATCAATTTTCGGTGATGCTCATGTTTGGTTAGGTACTGATCAGAAATCTAATTTTCGGCGATTCTCATGTTCCAAACATTGCCAAACACCCGAAATTAACAAGGTTCCATAGCTAGCAAAGCATTTGAATTGACATAGTCTTTTCATAGCACATTACTGAGTTCATCACACAACAATTCTTTAATGACATGAAAGGTCATCACACACGAGAAGTCTCGAATGACTTGGAAGTTCATTACACACAACAAGTCTCGAACTGAAAAGTTCATCACACTTTAAGTCTATTATCGTGGCCATTACCCCTTGTCTACTGGGTCACAGGGGGCCATTTCCCCTTCGGCGTGTGCCTCATTCTCCTCTTGTGCAAGACTGCAAGACGAGCTCTATCAAGCTTCATTACCCTCTCGTCCTCACAACCCACCTTCTCTTTGCACGCCCTCTCGTCCTCACGCTTCTTTAGCTCCTTCCACTCCTTCCCATGACACTCATTCTCTTGCGCTTCATGGAAGACTTCATTGAACAACTGTTGCCTCCGTAGACAATCTCAATATTGGTCCTCTTGGATATTTCTTTGATACTTCGTGATCTATCCAAGTAAAGTACTTGCAAAGAGTAGGAGGTGACTAGATACAAGAAGTGTTTGTGTTAGTGATACACAGTGATGCAAATGAGATCACTTGCATGCCATGTTTATTTGTTTAACATGTCGGTGGGCAGTCATAGGAGTTAGTTGGCCACCCACGATCATGTGCGTAGTTGGGATACATGAATCCTCTACCTTATGTCCGTAGCTTCTTTCGGCTAGTGGACACCTTCACAACGCAAACACCACCACACCAACATGGTGGTGTTTTCACATCCCCCCTCCCCTTCTTCTTGTGCAAGTTAGCCCCTCCACGTCTTTGACATGTTCTCTCGATCGGCGGACGACGGCTTTTGTCCTGGAATCGGATGAATCCATGCCTACAACAATAACACTTGTTAGCAAATGACATGAACAAAAAAAAGTGTAAAAAAACAAGAAGTGCTCGGAATAGTATGAACAAATAGTTACCATTCATACTATGTCAACCATTTTGATTACATAAATAATCAAAAGCCGATCCTCTACCACTCCTTCGTCCTATACGACCATGAACACCACCGGAACCCCCTCTACGACCATCGCCACCACGTATAACACTCGTCTGTCCTCTACAACGACAACCACCATGCCTGCCTCCTCATTCACCATCGGAATGTCATCTACCACCAGACTGGCTAGTGCTACGATTGCCCCCCCCCCCCACCATTGACGTCTTACTTTTCTTGCATGTCCTTGTATTGTGTTCTGTATCACCGCATCCCCATAATTGTTAGTGTCAGGACCTATACATGAAAAATACCTCCATGAACAGTTATATATGGTGCGAGTCATGTTGTGGGTTGCGAATCACAATGCCCACCAATCGCTAGTGATAACGAGCTACGTGTGGCTCGAGCACCAAACGACATTTTCGAAAAAGTATCATCATATTCGACAAAAGATGTTTTCCTTATTTTACTACCATTTATGATGTAATATGAGTGTATTAGTATGAAAACTAACGAGTACAATATTGTTTCAAAGACTAATCAAAATATAAATAGTATATAGAAAACTCAGCCACGTAAACACATGGGTCATATGCAGCCCCTGCCTCCTTCCAAAAAATTAGGGTTCCTGTGCCTCCCGCTGGTGTTGCCATCGGCACACCTCATCTCCTGTGGCATTAGGGTCATTGGGGCACAGTGGATCCCGGTCCTTGCCGGCGGCAGGACTTCGTTTTCAGATGTTTGAGTTTTGTTAGGATTTGAGTCCTCCTCAAGAAGGTAAGACGGCGACAGCTCCCCGAAGATGGAATAAGGTTCTCCCCGTCTAGCCACCGTTCTGGTGATGCGTCTAGATCGTCGGCGGGCGTGTTGAGGTGTGTCTGCGGCGCATCTGTTTTTGGTGGATCTGTTCAGATCCGGTCGTCTTTCGACTACGTTCGTGTGTCTTCACATTGGATCCCGCACGACAATTTTCTGACTATCTACTAGTACAACAAGTTTTGCCTGACTGCAACGAGGGAGGGAGGGATGAGGGTGGTGCACCTTCGGCTCCCTTCAGTGCTACAGTCATCGTTAGGTGATCTACGGATCTGATGTAGTTTTTATTATTTTTTGTGTTGGTTGTACTGCCATGATTAAAGACGAATAAATTCAAAGTTTTCCCGCAAGAAAAAAGATGGGTCACTGCTCTTTCAAAAAGAACTCGTTGTTTGTGGGGTGACCCAATCCTAATGAATGGGCGGCCCACTTGGATGTTCGATCACCTCTTGTAACGAAAATAGAGGATGACGCGGACAAGCACAACAACAGAGGCAGAGGTACAACACAAGGCGGCGGAGCTCCGGGCGAATCCTGAAAATTAGCAATGCACAGGCAAAAGATGCGGTGCAGGCTGCAGGAACAGCCGGGTGGAAAGGAGCAGAAAATAGGAGCCCTGCACCACCAGCTCCACAGTCCACACCAATACGGAGAAAATTCGAGCCATGCAGGTGCATCCACTCTCCGGTCTTCCTCGGCTGGCACTTCGATCACCAATAAAAGTTAGAGAAAGCTGTGTTGGCCAACAACCAATCTGATTAATCACTTAGTTAAGGCTATATATTGGCTGTTATTGACCCATGTTCTTGCATCCCAACTCGTAACAGAGCAAGAACAGCCTTGCAGTTGCAATCACTACCCACGCACGAAGCTAAACCGTCTCAAAGAAACTACTAGCTAGCACTGAGCAATGGCTTCCAATGCGAGCTTGTTAGCCGTGATCATGGCGTGCGCGCTCCTCGGCGGCCACACGTGCCATGGCGCACGCCACCTGGCCGACACCACCCCGCCATTCCTTCCATGCCCAAGGTGACACTGCCTCCGATGCCTTCTATCCCAACATTCAACGTGCCTATGCCGTTCCTGGCACCACCTCCATCAGCATAGGTCTGCCATGCGCATGGTGGCGTGTTCGTCATTTCGGCGGTGGCGCACTCTTCATGTTTGATCCAGTCGCTAGATCACTCAGGCAGCTCCTATGTGAAGTATTTGTGTTCATGTTGTATGTTTCACATTTCACGTCCTACATGCCATTTAGTGTGTGTCGATTTTCAAGGGTTGTCCCAGTACATATGTGTGATATATCTATGTATTTACATGTTATATTTACATTGTGTCATTGTTAAATTTGAGTGATAAAAAACTTCAGTATTCGGTGAAGGTGTATTTCGCATCAACACATTGCAATTAAATATCTTCACACTCCTATATCATGCAAAGTTTACTAGCACACACTATTTCTATCTCTTTATCGTCTCACCCACCATAATTTTCTTCCCCCAAACCTCTCTCTCTCTCTCTCCCCCTCTCTCGTCTTGTAGTCTTTGCATTAGCCTCGCCCCCATACGAAAAGTAATTCAAACCCCCTCTTCTACGCATTCTGATTGCTAGAATCCCTCAAATCACGATAGCTCTGCAACTAGCAACCAATTTTTTTGCGATAATATAAATTAAATAAGCAAAAGGCGCAAATATGGTAAAAATCAAATGTGAGAACTCTGACAAAATAGTGATGCATGTAAGAGGAATCGGTTGCTTATAGTCTACAAGAAAATCCTCACTGCTTTAGGAAATCTTTTAGACGTAGTTGCTGACAGTGATGAACCTACTAATGTTTTTTTTGAGGAATTAGTCTACTAATGTTCAAATATTTATCATAGGAACTGGTGGATCTTACACGTAGAAGATTTTCGCCCCTCTCATGTTATGTACCTAGAATTATTGATTGCCTAAAATTTTGAGTGTACAAAATGTTCGACCATGCCGCCTGAGAAACGGTCCTAGATGGTCGGATTTTCCAAACGCACTCGAAACCACCAGAACTGACGTATTCGCGTGGTAGGTTGCCACATAGTTTGTTTCAGTCCATTTGGAGCCAGTTCAAAAACCATTGCCCGAACAGACTACAACAAACACCATATATTTTCCTCGTATATTTGGTCTTGTTACATTCTTAATAAAATGAATGTGTGCATAGTACGATGCAGAGGCCCGGTTATCCCCTTTTCAAAAAAATAATACCTCATATTGCTAAAATTAGACGAAAATTTCTATGAAAGCTACTTATTGTTTTTTTCGAGAAGGGGAAAACTCCGGATAATATGATGCACACAGCCATATCAAAGCTAGTTGTTGGAATTAGCTATCTATAAAATTTAGCAAATTGCCTTATGACCCAAAAATACATGAATAGACACAAGCAAAGATACGGAAAGAGTGATTGAGAGAGCATGCTTTAAGCCATGTTCAATGCAAGGTGCTCAACCCTTATTTGTATAGCAGAGAAAATAATCACCAATGCTTAAGCAAAAACCGGTTAATTTTTACAAGCACCTATCTAAACACCTTGTATTATACATGGTCTTAGCAAGTTTAGATGAGTACGCAACGATGAGTCGTGATATTCTATTCTTATAGATTCAATATTATTTTGTTGATAAAAGTTGAGCGCCAATGTTGCCTTATATTCAAAGTGAGACATCAAATTTGAACTCATGTTAAAGTTAAGGGGAAAAGGGTAATTTTATTAGGGAACCAAATATTTCTATACACAATATTTAAACAATCAAGCATAAATAGTATTGTCTTATTTAATCATGTTTACCTGCAGAAAGTAGCATCATATTCCGGCTCCAGGGCAATGGTCCTTTGGGGCACGTGCACGAAAACTTCCCAGCTGTCATCGACAAGTTCAAGCTGGCACTGGTATGGGAGCAGCGACAGAGGCGCGCTGGCGGCTCGTTCTAGCGGCAGCAATGGTCGTTCGGTGATCGATGGACCTTGATGTAATTTTTATTATGTTTGAGGTGCTTTATACTTCCGATGAATCTTTATTAATAGATCTGATCATTTTCCCAAAAAGAAAAGAAAAAAGAAAGAAATAGAAACCAGAGGGTAACGCAGACAAGCACGACAGCAAAGGTACGATAACCGTGGAAACGGTAGACTTATGAATAGACTAACAAGTAACAAAGGCTACGTACCCCAAATCCAATTTTAAAGAACCCCCCCCCCCCTCCCCAAATCCAATTTTTAACTGCCTAATTCTTCTTCAATTAAGTCTTTCCACTTGAGCACACCTGTAATATATGCAAGAATAATTAGAGTTATTTACCCAAAACCACCACACTTGGAGCTAGGGTAACAGGGTCGATACCATATTTGAGCCGGGTCACAAAATGCCACCAGTTTTCAGACTAATTGGTAACACAGAGCACTAATTGGCTGTTTTAGCCGCAGAAACAGCGAAATCGACAGGTGGGACCCACCTGTCGGGTCGACGTGGCGCGGGTTGACGGACGACGTTAGACGGCGGGTGACGGCCGTTTCACTACCCGTGTATTAGGTCACGCACCCGCCGTTTCCTCCTCCAGTCCCCGATTCAGTTTCCCTCCCGCTTGTTCCTCCCGCTCTACTCATGGCGACCAGCTCCGGCGGTGGCGATGGCAGAGAAGGTCTCGACGGCTCCGGCGGCGGTGATCGTTCTTCCGATGGCCGTCGCCCACAATGCGACCCTGTTGGCAAGTTGGGCCCCAACCCTGATGGCGATTCGGACTCGACGCTGGCTTGGGGAAAAGTTGTCCTGCCTCCGCCGTCCCAGTATGCGGAGGAGGCAGAGAAGGCTGCTGCGGATGCAGAGAAGGCGTCGGCGGCAGCTGATTCATGGGGGAGGAAGTACCCCCTTGCATCCATCTCCACCCAGGCAAATTCAGTGCAAAAAACCTAGGGTTAGGGTTCTAGCAATACTGCTTAGTTAGGATACTAGGGTTAGTTCTAGCAATACTGCTTCATTGGGGGAGGAAGCTCCTCATGCCTAGATGAAAATGCAGTTTTTTCTTTGTTTTTATTCCGAATTACTAAATGTATCATAGTTTTTACTGCATCTGTTGCTCTTGTGTCCTAGATCTTATTGCTGTTACTTTGTTTTATATGTGAATATGTCATAGTTTTTATTGTGCCACTATATTGAAAATGTTGTTATTTTGTGAGTCTTATTTTGTTTTGTGTTCTGTAGGCCTGAGGAGCCATGGTCATTATATTTTCAGTTTCCTTCTAAAGATGATGCCCTTGTGAAGATGTATGAGAGAGACATCAGTTATGGCAGTTTGCTTAATGTGATGGTCAGAAATGGATATGGAAGTGATGACAATATTTGCTACTTGAGGAAGGATGGAACAGGGCTGCAAGGGATTACTGTCATCAGAAACAACACTGAAGTGGATGAGATGATAAAGCAATTTGAAAGCAGTCAGACATTGTGTTTGTATGTTAAAAAGGGGAAGTTAGATATAAAGCAAGCACCAGTTAACAAAAATGCAAAACATGAAGAAGTGGACCCAGATGAAACAATTGTAGATTTAACAGTGGACCCACCTGTTGTATTTGCTGTTAATGAGTCAGATGTTGTGCACAAAACAACAGATGATTATGTTGGCTCATCATATTTTGTTGGTACACAAGAAAGTGTGAACTATATGCCAATAAAATCAGTTCCTCCACCATGTCAGTTACTTCTTGGGACACAAAATCACCCAATTGAGCCAGAGATGGTAGATGCAGAGTAGGAAAATAATGCATTGCTACCTCTTGAGCACTGCGTTGGTTTTCCCTTGAAGAGGAAAGGGTGATGCAGCAAAGTAGCGTAAGTATTTCCCTCGGTTTTTGAGAACCAAGGTATCAATCCAGTAGGAGGCTCCACGCAAGTCCCTTATACCTACACAAACAAACAAGAACCTCGCAACCAACGCGATAAAGGGGTTGTCAATCCCTTCACGACCACTTGCAAAAGTGAGATCTGATAGAGATGATAAGATAAATATTTTTGGTATTTTTATGATATAGATTGGAAAGTAAAGATTGCAAAATAAAATAGATAGGAAACTTATGAGATGGAAGATAGACCCGGGGGCCATAGGTTTCACTAGTGGCTTCTCTCAAGATAGCATAAGTATTATGGTGGGTGAACAAATTATTGTTGAGCAATTGATAGAAAAGTGCATAGTTACGAGATTATCTAGGCATGATCATGTATATAGGCATCACGTCCGTGACAAGTAGACCGACTCCTGCCTGCATCTACAACTATTACTCCACACATCGACCGCTATCAAGCATGCATCTAGAGTATTAAGTTCATAAGAACAGAGTAACACATTAGGCAAGATGACATGATGTAGAGGGATAAACTCAAGCAATATGATATAAACCCCATCTTTTTATCCTTGATGGCAACAATACGATACGTGCCTTGCTACCCCTGTTGTCACTGGGAAAGGACACCGCAAGATTGAACCCAAAGCTAAGCACTTCTCCCATTGCAAGAAAGATCAATCTAGTAGGCCAAACCAAACTAATAATTCGAAGAGACTTGCAAAGATAACCAATCATACATAAAAGAATTCAGAGGAGATTCAAATATTTATCATAGATAAACTTGATCATAAACCCACAATTCATCGGATCTCGACAAACACACCGCAAAAAGAGTTACATCGAATAAATCTCCAAGAAGACCGAGGAGAACTTTGTATTGAGGTTCAAAGAGAGAGAAGAAGCCATCTAGCTAATAACTATGGACCCGAAGGTCTGTGGTAAACTACTCACAACTCATCGGAGAGGCCTTGACGTTGATGTAGAAGCCCTCCATGGTCGATTTCGCCTCCGACGGAGCACCGGAAAAGGCCCCAAGATGGGATCTCGCGGATACATAAGGTTGCGGCGGTGGAAATAGGGTTTCGTGGTGCTCCTGGATGTTTTCAGGGTATGCAAGTATATATAGGCAAAGGAGGTCGGTCAGGGGAGCCACGAGGGGCCCACGAGGGTGGGGTGTGTGCCCACCCCCCTAGGGCGCGCCTTGCACCCTCGTGTCCGCCTCGGCTGCTTCTTGACAAGCACTCCAAGTCTCCTGGATTGCGTATGTTCCAAAAAGATCGCTCCCGAAGGTTTCATTCCGTTCGGACTCCGTATGATATTCCTTTTCTTCGAAACACTGAAATAGGCAAAAAAAACAGCAATTCGGGCTGGGCTTCCGGTTAGTAGGTTAGTCCCAAAAATGATATAAAAGTGTAAAGTAAAGCCCATAAAACATCCAAAACGGGTAATATAATAGCATGGAACAATCAAAAATTATAGATACGTTGGAGACGTATCATGCATTGCAGCAGGTTAACACTCAAGTTAGTGTTAAGTATGCAGATTTCCTGTTTGATACAGATGAGGAGGAGCATGCAGGAAATGAGGACACATCTGATGAAGATGATGACTCGGTATTTGATGAAGACTTTGTAGCTCATGTAGACCTCCCAGATGCAGAAGAAGAAGAATCAGATTCCATGGAGTATGAAGAAGAAGATAGTGTAGCTAGAGAAGAAGAACAGAGGAGGAAAGTGGACAGTGATATGAAAGAAAGAAACAATTTCTAACATTAAGAGGAATAGACCTCAATACATGAGCAGTACACACTGTGAAGGGGACACGGACCCTGAAGATTTATATGACATAGACTTGGAGGAAGAGGATGATGACTGTCAAGAGATTCCAGTTGCTGAGCCTGTTGATAAGAAGATAAAGAGGCCTGGGCATACAAGTAGGTCCCACTCTAGTGCTAACAGAATCAAGAATGAGGACTAGTATCCATCTTCAGAAGAGGATGATATAGGCGTTGAAGCCGATGATCATGGCAATGAACCAATGTCCTTTATAATCCCCTCTGGTAGAAGGAGCAGAGCTAAGAAAAGACCACCCAGGGTCTGGTATGATGAGAACAGGCAGCATCCAGAGCAGCAATTCTAGCTCAGGCTTTGTTTCAGAGATGTGTACCAATTTAGAGAGGCTCTTGTGAATTTGCATGTGAAACAACTTAGAAGATACAAATATCACAGAAATTGCAGTGATAGGATAATAGTGTGTTGTGATGGAGAGGGTTGTCAGTTCCACATGGTTGCAACAAAGATCAGTAATGAGCCCACTTTCTGCATTAAGAAGATGATATTGGAGCACACATGTCCCACTTAATCTGAGAAGACAAGGATCACCTCAAAGTGGCTTGGCAACAAAATACTTGAAACTATCAGATCAGCCCCAACACTACTGTACCTGCTATAGTTGACAAGGTAAAGAGGCAGTTTGGTGTTGAGGTGCCCAAGATGATGGCATGGAGAGCAAAGAGGAAAGCAAAGGAGATTGTGCTTGGAGATCATAAGAGGTAATACAAGAGGCTGAGAGATCATTTGGATAATGTGAAAGCTACAAATCCTGGATCAAGATGCATTGTTGCTACTGTGAGTGAAAAAACAAGAGAAAATCCAACTGCAGGACCAAGGTGTCGGTGTCAAAACCGGCGGATCTCAGGTAGGGGGTCCCGATCTGTGCGTGTTAGGCTGATGGTAACATGAAGCAAGGGACACAATGTTTACCCAGGTTCGGGCCCTCTCGATGGAGGTAAAACCCTACTTCCTGCTTGATTAATATTGAAGATATGAGTAGTACAAGAGTAGATCTACCACGAGATCGTAGAGGCTAAACCCTAGAAGCTAGCCTATGATGATTATGATTGTAATTGTGATCGGGCTTCTAAGGACCAACCTCTCCGGTTTATATAGACACCGGAGAGGGCTAGGGTTTACATGGAGTCAGTTACAAGGAAGGAAATACAATATCCGAATCGCCAAGCTTGTCTTCCACGCAAAGGAGAGTCCCATCCGGACACGGGACAGAGTCTTGAGTCTTGTATCTTCACGCTCCAACAGTCCGGACAAAGTATATAGTCCGGCCGTCCGGATACCCCCTAATCCAGGACTCCCTCAGTAGCCCCTGAACCAGGCTTCAATGACGATGAGTTCGGCGCGCAGTCTTGTCTTTGGCATTGCAAGGCGGGTTCCTTCTCCGAATACTCCAAAGTACCTGTTACGACGAATAGTGTCTGGCTTCTCATCAATGATGCACTCATTGGCTTCAGCGCCTTAATAATGACCATTTCCACGTGTCGAGCGAATGCGGGGAGCCGAGGCATTTTTGCATTTGCCAACCCCGATCCTTCGGGCTAGCCGTCTATTTGAAGAGACCGGGATTCTTAGATCCAAACCTCACTCTTCCCCCTCGAGCAAGCATCCAACAGAGCGCTCCGGAAAAACGATTCCAACATGGCCGGTCGTTGCAGCTCTTCTGCTCGCTCTCCTTGCCCCAAGCCGGGGGACTGGGAAGAGTGTTCAGTTCCTCATAGCCGTTTGATAGAGTTACAAACTCAAGGGTTTCTCCCACCGGCGTTCATGGTCCTCGTCCGAGCCGGAATAGCCACCTATAACGGCGGTGAACAAGCGGAGGGATCTCCTAATCCGTCTCCAGAGGAGCGAATATGCCTCATCCTACATCTGCTAAGGGGCGTCGGGTTCCTAGCCACCCGTTCCTTCGCGGGCTCCTGGAGTTCTACGGCCTCCAGTTGCACAATTTTACCCCCACCTCCGTACTACATATAGCTGGGTACGTTGCTCTTTCTAAGCTATTTCTAGGCTGCCAGGCTCACTTCGGTTTATGGAAGAAGTTGTTCTGCCTTGTCCCCCGCAACCCGGGAGAATCCTTATGTCAAGTGTGCGGGGCCGAAGTATGGTGCATTGCCGAGACCGGATACCTATCTAGCACTCCCAAAAAGGCACCAGAGAACTGGCCTTCGGAGTGGTTTTACATTGATGACGTTCCCCTTCCGGATCTAGTCCGGACAGGTCTCCCCAAGTTCAGTAACGCCCCACCGAGGACACGTCTAAACTGGCGCCCCCGAGGCCCCCAAGAGGAGGATACCAGGGAAATACACTTCCTGATGAGCAGGATAAAGTTACTGGCCAAATGCGGACTGACGATAGTCGAGGTTATGGCAATATGCATAATGCGGGGAGTGCAACCGCTTCAATATCGGGGCAAGCCCATGTGGCACTTCAATGGGGAAGACGATGCCACCCGCTGTGGCCGTAAGGGTCCGGACTTCGCCACTGCTCTGGCAAGGATATTGTCCGATTTATACAAAGGAGAAGAGGAAGACTTCCTTCACATCAAACCGCGGGACAGATTCTCCATGTACAACCCCCCAAACTGGGTAAGTCGTCATTCCTTTCCCCGCTTCACTTATTGTGGCGTTCTTTGCTAAGATTACCTGCCTCGATATTTCCGAGCAGGAGCTGAGGAGGGCCATAGAAGGAATCTCCAGCCCTTCCCCGCAGCCAGAGGACCTCGGAAGGGCCCTGGATCCAGGTCTCGAAGAAGATCCGGATATGACCGTGGAGCTTGTCGACGGGATATTTTATGGGGCGAGCTGTGATGGCGCCTCAGTGGCTATTACTGCCGATTATCCCGGACTGCTACCTACGTCGCGCGTAAGCCAAGCCGAAAACCCTATCCTCCGAAGAGGACTCCTTTGTGATGCCATGCCTTACCCTTGAAGTGTCGTGTTTTTGTAGAGAAGATGGCCGGAGCGCGGGGCCGAGTCCCTAGGGACCCGTCGACCACAGACGTCCGGATCGGGCAGGCTCAAGAGGAAGGCGGTTAGGGTCGAAACGCCGCTACAGAGGTAAGGCAAGAACCTGTCCTGCAATTATTGTATTTGAAGTATAACAACGCCTGAGGGAGTCCTGGATTGGGGGTTGTCCGGATAGCCAAACTATCACCGTTGGCCGGACTCCTGGACTATGAAGATACAAGATTGAAGACTTCGTCCCGTGTCCAGATGGGAGTTTCCTTGGCGTGGAAGGCAAGCTTGGAGATACGAATATGTAGATCTCCTACCATTGTAACCGACTCTGTGTAACCCTAGCCCTCTCCGGTGTCTATATAAATCAGAGGGTTTTAGTCCGTAGGACGAACAACAATCATACCATAGGCTAGCTTCTAGGGTTTAGCCTCTTTGATATCGTGGTAGATCTACTCTTGTACTACCCATATCATCAATGTTAATCAAGCAGGAGTAGGGTTTTACCTCCATCGAGAAGGCCCGAACCTAGGTAAAAACTTAGTGTCCCTTGTCTCCTGTTACCATCCGCCTAGACGCACAGTTCGGGACCCCCTACCCGAGATCCGCCGGTTTTGACACCGACATTGGTGCTTTCATTGGGAGTTCCTCTGTGTCGTCACCTTTAGGCCCGATGGCTCCTTCGATCATCAACAACGACGCGGTCCACGGTGAGAATTTTCTCCCCGGACAGATCTTCGTATTCGGCGGCTTTGCACTGCGGGCCAATTCACTTGGCCATCTGGAGCAGATTGAAAGCTACGCCCCTGGCCATCAGGTCAGATTTGGGAGTTTGAACTACACGGTTGACATCCGCGGAGACTTGATCTTCGACGGATTCGAGCCACAGCCAAGCGCGCCACACTGTCTCGATGGGTATGATCTAGCTCTGCCGCCGAATAGTACCCTGGAGGCCGCACCAGCGTCCGCTCCGACCCTTAGCTCAGAGCCGACTTCGTCGATCGAGGACGAGTGGCTGGACACCGCCTCGGGGGCTACAATCTCTATGGCGATTGAGCCGAACACCATCCTGTCCTTTGCAAAGTCCGTGACTCCAAGGTGTCAGACTCCTCTCCGGACTCCGAACCTCCCGCGCCCCTGCCAATCAAATCCGATTGGGCGCCGGTTATGGAGTTCACTGCCGCGAACATCTTTCAGCACTCGCCCTTTGGCAACATCCTAAGTTCACTAAAGTCTCTCTCTTTATTAGGAGAGCCCTGGCCAGACTATGGTCAGGAAGGTTGGGATGCGGACGACGAAGAAATTCAACACCCACCCACCACCCACTTCATAGCCACTGTCAAAAGTTTAAACGACGTGCTCAATTTCGACTCCGAAGACATCGACGGTATGGACAACGATGTAGGAGATAATCACGAACTAGCACCTATAGGGTACTGGACAACTACCCCATCTCACGATGTATACATGGTGGATACACCTAAAGGAAGTGACGACGAGGAACAACGAGACGCTACGAAGGATAAATCCCTCGAAAAGCAGTCAAGACGGCGACGAAAGCGCCGCGCAAAGTCCCGCCTCGACAAAGACGGCGGCCATACAGACCCAGCCATAGAGCAGGTCGAACCGGTGGACGATGAACATACCATTGAACAACCGTCCGAACAGGACAACTTGGATAAACAATCCGTCCCCGACGAAGATAACAGTCCGGACGATCTCACACCGGACAAGTTGTTGGAGCAGAAGAACCTCCACAAAAAGCTCATCGCCACTGCGCGTAGCCTGAAAAAGCAGAAGCGGAAGCTCAAAACAGCGGAAGATGCACTCAGAATCAGATGGAGCAAAGTACTCAACACCGCAGACAAATACGGCGACAGTCGCCAAACAAAGAGCTACCCGAAGCGCAAACTACTGCCCGAATTCGATGAGGACGCCTTAGAGCCCCCGCAATCAAAGAACAAAGAGGCCGCCCGGTCGGATAGACGACCACATGACAAGCATAGAGCGGCAAGCGGCGCCGCACACAAGCCGGCACGCGATCCGCATAAGGATTCGCATCAAAAGGATGGCCCAGTTAGGTCCATCTACGGGCCAAGAAAGCAAGCTCTTCTAAGAAATGCAACACGCCAAATATCCGGACATCACGACACACCCAAATATAGGGGAGCCGCACACCCCCTATGTTTCACCGATGAGGTGCTGGATCACGAATTCCCAGCGGGATTTAAACCCGTAAACATAGAGGCATACGACGGAACAACAGACCCGGGAGTCTGGATTGAGGATTACATCCTCCACATACACATGGCTAGAGGAGATGATCTCCACGCCATAAAATACTTACCCCTCAAGCTCAAAGGGCCAGCACGGCACTGGCTTAAAAGCCTCCCTGAAAATACCATTGGAAGTTGGGAAGAGCTCGAGGATGCTTTTCGGGCAAATTTTCAAGGGACTTATGTCCGCCCTCCGGATGCAGACGATTTAAGTCACATAACTCAACAACCCGGAGAGTCAGCCCGCAAATTCTGGAACAGGTTCCTCACCAAAAAGAACCAAATAGTCGACTGTCCGGACGCCGAAGCCTTAGCAGCTTTCAAACACAACGTCCGAGACGAATGGCTCGCCAGGCACCTTGGCCAGGAAAAGCCAAGAACAATGGCCGCACTAACAAGCCTCATGACCCGCTTTTGCGCGGGAGAGGATAGTTGGCTGGCAAGATGTAGTACCAGCGACCCAAGTACATCCGAAGTCAGAGATGGAAACGGGAAACCACGACGCAGCAAGGACCAGCGCCGGACAAGGGGAAACAGCCCGAAGAGCACGGCAGTCAACGCTGGATTCAAAAGCTCTCGGCAGAATCATAAAAAACTGCCCCTCAAGGATAACAGCCATGAGCTATCCAACTTAAACAAAATCATGGACAAAAAATGCCAAATCCACAGTACCCCTGGGAAGCCTGCAAACCATACCCACAGAGATTGTTGGGTCTTCAAGCAGTCCGACAAACTCAATGCCGAACACAAGGGGCTCGACACACCAAGCGAGGACGATGGCGAACCCCACAAGCAGAGCACCGGAAAACAAAAGAATTTCCCACAAGAAGTCAAAACAGTAAACTCACTTCAAGTGACAAAAGGGAAAATCAGAGCGGCGCCCATAGAAATATGCGCCGCACGACCTATCCCAGTGGAGTCCCGACATTGGTTGTCAAAACCAATCACCTTTGATCATCAGGATTACTCCGGAAGTATCCGGAACGCAGGATGGACTGCCCTGATGTTAGATCCTATAATCACGGACTCCAATTCACAGAAGTCCTAATGGACGGCGGTAGTGATCTAAACCTGCTATATCAGGACACAATCCGCAAAATGGGGATAGACCCAACCAAAATTCGCCACAGCGACACCTCCTTCAAGGGGGTAATGCCAGGCCTATATGCCCATTGTACGGGCTCCCTACTGCTAGAAGTTGTGTTCGGCTCATCCGACAACTTCCGCCATGAAAAGTTAACCTTCCATATCGCCCCACTCAAAAGTAGCTATCAAGCAGTATTGGGACGTGAAGCTTTCGTCCGCTTTAACGCAATACCGCATTATGCATCTCTTACACTTAAAATGCCCGGTCCACGCGGCATCATCTCATTAAAGGGAAGTATCAAGTGTTACTCGAGCACGGAAGAACGTGAGACTGCCTGGACAGTCACACACTAATCCGGCTCCGCTAAACCAAGCACCTGAACAGGTCATTCGGACCCCGAACATGGCTAGACGAGTCCGGCGTAAACATATAAAGGCCTACTAGCCGCACACCCCCGTACAAGGGGCTGCATGCATGTACAACAAGAGACAATAAAGCTCAATTTTATTCGCTTTCCGAATCGTACTCCGTTTATTTAATATAAAGTACATTTTTCGCACGATCTTTCTTCAACTAAGTTCTTCTCTTTTACAGATGAACACCGTGCTACACCCGTCCAGGATACGGCACAACGGAGACACAGGCGCAGACGTGCAGTAGGGACCCGTTGCAAGGATTCTTTTCAGATTAAGACCCTGCGTAAACCTTTTTTACTGTCTCTTGTTGATACACATCCCCCGGTTTCTTGCTATAACCGAGGAGGAGGCTGGCGTTTTGGCATCGGCCGCGTCAGAATTTTTTGCGCGTACCTGGACACCAGGGGCTTAGGGCATTGTTCTGCCCGTTTTCATAAAGACCGAATACCTTAGGGAGTGTTCGGCGTCTCGAGTTAGGCCTTATATGCATCAGCTCCGAATCATGTCTTTGGTCAAATGTTGGGTTTGCCCGGCTCCTGTGTTTTGCTGCCTTACGTTCCGTTCTATCGGCTAACGCGGCACCAGGAGAACTACTGCGATTGTGCCCCGGTTCGGCCTGGTGAGCACCTCAGTAGAGAAAGCCGAAAACTGACTGTCATGATATAGCGTGAGACTGGTCAACCACTCGATGACCCACCGGAATGTTTAGAATTCCTCCGCATTAACGAAGGACCGTTTCCCGGTCAGGCACATACGCGCCCCGAATTCGGGAGAGCGCGGTGCCCCTAGGGGCTATATAGTAGCCCCACCATCGAACTCCTATGGCTAAGTGAAAGTGATAAAGCATTATAGTCCGGTTGCCTAGTTTGCTACGCTATCACCTCCTTTACAGGACCAAGACGTTGGATTAAGTGTGAAAATGCGCCTTTTTTGCAAACACCCCCGCACTATGTGCGTGGGGGCTGAAGCCGAAGACTGCCATCTTTCAGGTTATATACACATATACATTAACGGCCGCACAGGAGGTATTTTAATACTTGAACGCACAAGTATAAAAAGCCCTTATATTATATTGAAACATTGTTTCACAAATCATACATGTCATTCGAACATAATATCCTTCGAGCACTGTGTCTCTATTAAACGAGCGCCCTGCAGGACTTCCTCAAAATAGTGCTCGGCAGGTACTCGGCTTCTGTCCGAATCCTGGGATGCAACGTCGGTGGCCTTCATCTCCGCCCAGTATGTCTTGACACGGGCAAGAGCCATCCGCGCACCCTCTATGCATGCTGACCGCTTCATTGCACCAATATGCGGCACCGCACCAAGGAACTGCTGCACCAAGCCAAAATAACTCTTCGGCTCGGGCCTGTTCGGCCACAAATGAGTCACGACATCCTTCATGGCAAGTCCGGACAACCTATTCAGCTCAGCCCATTCGGCCAAACGATCGGTCAATAGAAGCGGACGCTCTGGACTATGGAACTGCGACCAAAAAAGCTCTTCCATTCCGTGATCCTTTTGGCCTCGAAAGTGTTCGGCCGCGTTTGCGGCACTCGCCGCCAAGTCCAGATAAGCATCCTCCGCACCCCACAGCTGGCCCAACTGAGCATACTTAGGATCCGTGAATTTCCTCCGTAGCAGTAAAGGCTTTCCAGCCGCAATATCTTCGGCCTGACGTAGCTCCTCTTTCATAGCTCTCATCGCAGAGCGAGCATCCTTGGCCTTAGTAGCGGCCTTTTTTAGGTCCTCTTGTTCCGCTCGACCTTCTTTTTTAAGAAGCTCGCAACGGTCGGTAGCATTCTTCAACTTTACGGCCATCTCGGCCATTTCTTTCTTGCTTCGGCAGTGAGCAGCCTGTTCGGCTCTCAGCTCTTCGGCCGCTTTTAAGGCAGCCGCATCACTTTTTCGGGCTTGCTCCTTGGCTCGGGCGAGTTCCGCCCGAAGGTTCTCCATGGCAGCGGCACCATCTGCGTCAAGCATACATGTTGTTAGGCATAGACATTAAGCTACCTTACCGGGTGTCCACGGAGAAGCTGCATACCTTGTGACTCGTCAAGCCGCTTATTGACAAGCGCGATGTCAGAATCTGCCACGTCAAGTTGCCGCTTTAGTTCGGCAAATTCATCAGTCCGGCTTGCCACCGGACGCTTCGCCACCTACATAGGAAGAGCGCATATTATACCTGGGATTATGATCCTTGGCGCGCTGTCATTTTTGACAACGCACCGAGTCTCAGGGGCTACTATCTATACAGGGCGCATTCTATATGCAAAACTGTCAGAAGGTACATCATTTTGCGTACCTCAAAACCCGTCAGTAAACTTATGACGGCTTCATGCAATCCGCTTTCAGCGGATGAAATCCTTTCAATCACTGTACCCATTAGCGCACGGTGATCTTCCGAGATAGACGCTCGCCCGAGCAGATCTTTCAGCTCCTCCGACCGTACACCAGTCGGTGCCGGACTCGTCCGATGGCCTTTTCGAAGGCCGGACGCGGAGGGCTTTGAGGGGACATACGAGTGCCTTCGGGCCCCACCGGATTCGGAGAAACCCTCCGTGACAACACCTTTGGGTCATCCGCCTCGCATGACGGTACAGCAGGCGGAGGCGTTTCACTCTCCATCATCTCCGGATCAAGATCCCCTAAAGACGAGCTCTGCTGAGAAGGGCTGAGATCCAAACTACAAGGAAAATTTTCGGTTATCTTCAGAAATAAAACAGGGATGTCTCTCATTTTAAGAAAACGCCCCTCTTTACTTACGGCTCGCTGGAGGGCTGATCTCCTTGGGGAAATAGTGCGGCCGGGGCATCTCCCGGCGCAGGACCCTCTGGCGAAGATTTCTTCCCCCGCTTCAAGGCCTTGGTCTCCGGATCTTCAGAAGCGGTCCTCTTCTCCCCTTGGATGGAGGGATTCTCGATTCCTCCTTTCTTGATAAACTCCTTCGCGGAGGCAGTAGCTCCCTTGTTTCCCCCTTCACCTTCTTCAAAAGGCGCAGCCTCTAGCATCCTGGTTAACACAGGATCCGGCGTGGTCTCAGGGAGGGGGGCGGACACCGGATCAGTTTTGCTTTCGCTATCCACTCCTGTTCAAGGGACAACTCTTTTAAAGGCAAGTTTATGATAGATATACGGATAGCATGTACGGGTACAGGACTACTTACTTGAGTATCTGGGCGATTGCAGCTCAGACCTGCGTCCTCGGTCAAGTCCGGACACATTGCTTCTGATCCGAAGAACAGTTGGTACATCTCCACGGGCATTACGCCCATAAGATGTTGGAGAGCTCGTGGTCCCTCCGGATTGAACTCCCACAGGCGGAGGGGGCGACGTTTGCAGGGCAGGGTGCGACGAATCAGCATGACCTGCGCTACTACGACCAGATTGATCTCTCTCTCTAGGAGGTCTCAAATATGGCCCTGCAACAAGGGCACGTCCTTGGATGACCCCCAGTCGAGCCCTTTATTAACCCATGACGCCAGCCGTGGTGGAGGACCCGAGCGAAAGGCAGGTGGCGCCACCCATTTGGTGCCCCTGGGAGCTGTGATATAAAACCACTCTTGTTGCCACTAACTGAGCTCCTCTTGAAAAGAGCCCTCGGGCCATGGAGCCTCAACATTCTTGCTTATAACAGCCCCTCCGCACTCTGCCTGCTGCCCCTTGATCATCTTCGGTTCCACTTTGAAGGTTTTGAGCCACAACCCAAAGTGAGGGGTAATGCGGAGGAAGGCTTCACATACGACAATGAACGATGAGATGTGGAGGATGGACTACGGATCCAAGTCATGAAATTCCAGCCCAGAATAAAACATGAGCCCCCTCACGAAGAGGTCCGTCAGGAAGCCTAACCCCCGAAGGAAGTGAGACACGAACACCACGCTCTCACCAGGCTTGGGAGTGGGAATAACCTACCCTTGGGCAGGCAGCCTGTGCGAAATTTCGCCGGTTAGATACCGGGCGTCTCTCAGCTTTAGCACGTCTTCTTCCGTGATGGAGGAAGGCATCCACCGGCCTTGCAGGTCGGAGCCGGACATCCTCGGAGGTCCGAAGCGCCTGAATCTAGAGCTTTGGGTGTTGGAACTCTAGGCGAGGGGCGGATTCGATTGAGATTGAAAGAAAGGAGCGGGCCTTGGTCTCGTTATAAAGAGGTTGAATACCAAGAGCCCTCCCCGTGACCGTTCGGGACTCGCCTTTGATAGAGGAGGCGCGCCAACGGGCACGACTGGGTTACCCACACCCGTATTAATGAGAACCCCGGAATAAGGGGACATGATCTCTGCTTTGACAAGACGTGCCAAAGAAACCGCCTCGCTAAACATGCTGAGGTGGGGCAGTAAAAATGATTCTAATAAAGGCTTGGCCGTGGTGTGACGTCACGCCGCAGAATACGTCAGCAGATTGAATTTGTGTAAAGATTATTCTCTCTACGGTGGTATGTGGAACTTATTTTGCAGAGCCGGACACTATCCTTGTGTTCAAAATCTTCTATGAAGTATTCGGAGGAGGAACCCGCCTTGCAATGCCGAAGACAATATGCGCGCCGGACTCGTCGTCATTGAAGCCTGGTTCAGGGGCTACTGAGGGAGTCCTGGATTAGGGGGTGTCCGGATAGCCGAACTATCACCGTTGGCCGGACTCCTGGACTATGAAGATACAAGATTGAAGACTTCGTCCCGTGTCCGGATGGGACTTTCCTTGGCGTGGAAGGCAAGCTTGGCGATACGGATATGTAGATCTCCTACCATTGTAACCGACTCTGTGTAACCCTAACCCTCTCCGGTGTCTATATAAACCGGAGGGTTTTAGTCCGTAGGACGAACAACAATCATACCATAGGCTAGCTTCTAGGGTTTAGCCTCTTTGATCTCGTGGTAGATCTACTCTTGTACTACCCATATCATCAATGTTAATCAAGCAGGAGTAGGGTTTTACCTCCATCGAGAGGGCCCGAACCTGGGTAAAAACATCGTGTCCCTTGTCTCCTGTTACCATCCGCATAGACACACAGTTCAGGACCCCCTACCCGAGATCTGCCAGTTTTGACACCAACAACGCCCCTCGTGTCCTGGCAGGAAGAGGAGTAGCTGGACTATGTCCGGGGATCCTGCCAATCACGCCTCCACCAGCCGGATTACAGAACCGGCTTTGAGAGAGGAGGCGGACGTGGGGCTGATGCCGCATAGTTCTCCGACAGAGGACGTAGACATGCTCTCTGCCACGAATTCCGAAGTAGAGAGGGCCATGAATCACCGGCGCCGATGGGCCGTACTTCGCAACAACATCTTTTTCGAAGAGGCATTTAATGCTTTCAATTCAAGAGACACATACATCTGAGCTGCTCAAGGCGGGCTTGCCCGAGCGACGGGCCAGTATACCAAAGATATACGGGTAAGAAAGTTTGATAAGCATGTATAGAAGTAGCCCCTGAGACTTGGAACGGTTGGAACAATTGTTTTAAGGATCAATTTATGCACAGGTCCTTGTAGATAAGAATGAGAAATTGTCTCGGGAGCTGGAGGAGTGCAAGACCCAGTTGAGGGCCACGGTTGCCAAGTTAGAGGAATCCCAGAAGGCCTCATCTGGTAACATTT
Organism: Triticum aestivum; assembly: GCF_018294505.1. NCBI lineage: Eukaryota > Viridiplantae > Streptophyta > Magnoliopsida > Poales > Poaceae > Triticum > Triticum aestivum. The sequence goes on from NC_057807.1 coordinate 600,821,714, forward strand.
GTCTTGATTGTACGAAGATGCACCAATTAGTAAGTGGCTGGTATGACGAGTCTAACAGAAAGTTCTGCAGATAACCCCGGGGTGAATCCGAAGGGCGGAAGGGATGACGAGTCGCATCTCCAACGGCAGCTAAAGACTGGCGAGCGCATTCTTACACAAGTTAAGCAGGAGAAGAATAATCTTCAAGATGCCAATGTTCGGCTAGATGTGGAATTGAAAGACGTCTGCGCGCAGCTGGCGGACTCCGTAAAGGAGAACAAAAGGCTTCGACGCAGCATTTATGGTAAGTGCCTAGATGAACTGTAGTATAGTTCGGCGAGGAAGTATATTGAAAGAGTTTTGCTTGTAGGAATGTTAATGGGTTGCCCTGAGGAGGAGATGCCTGCATCTGCAGGCGATTTACTGCAAGACCTCTCACAACTGCATGAACGAGCTCGGCAAGTGATGCAGGGCGTTGCTCAGGCCTTGTGGCCGTCGAGCTTCCTGCTGAATGGCATGGGGGAGCTTGTGGATATGTTGCAAGGAGCACGGCGGCGCTTCCGATTGTGGAAGGTGTCAGCCTACCGGCAAGGTGCAAGAGAAGCCTGGGCTATGGTGAAGACACGCTACACAAAGCTGGACCCGAACCATATGGCCGAAGTTGGACCGGCGGGGCCAGATGGGCAAGAGATTCCCGTGAGTTTGGTGTATGACCAGGTAGCGTTAGCCGCAAAGTATTCTCAACAGGATTGTAAGCTAGATAGCCTGTTGGATGGTATAGAGGAGGAATTTAGTCAGTCCAAGTGACTGTGTAATTCAATGGACATAAGTAGTCCCTAGCCGGATTAAAATCATTTGTCATGGCGGACCTTTTCGCTTCAGCCCCCGGATCCTACAGTCCGGGGTGTGTTCGAATAGCCGCTCAGTTATACAGAACTGGGGTATGCGTGGAAACCAGGCGTAGGGGTCATAAGCGCTTGAACAAACAAGTACCCAACTAGTGATGTTATATTACATGGATAGTAAGAAACATCTTCCAGGGAGAATAGTTCCATTAGGGGTTCCTTTCCCTGGGTACACATGCGACGATGCACATGTCCGGACTACGAACAAAGGCGCAGGATACAAAACTTCTGGGGATTTATGTTGTAATAAACAAATACATCTTTTGTTCCCCGACCGAATATTCTCTTAAGGACGCTAGCTTTCGGCTTCACCCAGTCTGAGGTACACATCCGGCTGAACCGGCAGTAACAATGGCAGAGGTGCTCCCTTTATGCCCTAGCCGAATTAACAGGAACGTAGGGCATAAACACAAGAGCCAGGCAACCCAGCTTGGCCACATCTTAAGTCATATCGATGCATATAATGGTGAAGAAAAGGCACATATGGAAGAAGAAACACATATGTGATGGGCAAAAACCATTAGAGTAATTATCTTTAGCTTCCGTATAGGAAGCCCCCAGGTATTGCTTACACACATAGTGCAGCCAGAGTGATCCGGGAGTCCATACTGTATTAAATACTTTGTGTGAAGAGAAAAAAGGTCGAGAAAGGAAAAGGGAGGGAGCATAATTAAAAAAGGGAGAGGGTAAGGAGACAAACACTAAGTTCGGCGCTAGGCGTAGAATCTCCGGAGTCTGCCGCGTTCCATGGGTTCGGCTCGAGTCTGTTATCGGATGCATTACGTAAGCGGTACGCTCCTCCGGTGAGAACTTTGTCAATGACGAAGGGACCTCCCCACTTGGGTTTGAGCTTGTCCTTCTTCTTCTCCAGTAGGCGTAGAACGAGCTCGCCAATATTATAAGTTTTGGCCCGCACTTCTCTGCTTTGCTATCGTCGAGCCTGTTGTTGATAGAATGCGGAGCGGGCTTTTGCGATGTCGCGCTCCTCCTCCAGGGTGTCCAAGTTATCCTGCCGATCTAACTCAGCTTCCTTCTCTTCGTACATGCGTATTATGTCGCAGGGTAGTACTGCTTCCGCGCCGTACACCATAAAAAATGGTGTATATCCGGTGGTGCGATTCAGCGTGGTCCGTAGCCCCCAGAGTGTGGAGTCGAGCTCTTCGACCCAGTGCGTGTCCGACTCTGTCAAGGACCGCAGTAGTCTGGGTTTGATGCCACTCATGATGAGACCGTTTGCCCGTTTGACCTGGCCGTTTGTTTGAGGATGGTAGACGGAAGCGTAGTCGAGCTTAATGCCCATTTTGCCGCACCAAGTTTTCACTTCATCGGCTGTGAAATTTGAGCCATTATCAGTGATGATGCTGTGGGGGACGCCGTATCGGTGTACGACCCCGGATATGAAGTCTATTACTGGTCCGGATTCGGCCGTTTTGACTGGTTTGGCTTCTATCCATTTGGTGAACTTGTCCACCATGACCAATAAGTATTTTTTCTTATGGCTTCCCCCTTTAAAAGGTCCGACCATATCCAGCCCCCAGACCGCGAAGGGCCAAGTTATGGGGATTGTTTGGAGAGCGGTAGGGGGCATATGACTCTGATTGGCGAAGAGCTGGTAGCTGACGCGGTGTTGGACAAGGTCCCGTGCATCTGCTCGGGCTGTCGGCCAATAGAAGCCTGTACGGAAAGCCTTGCTAACTAGTGCCCGAGCCGCGGCGTGGTGCCCACCCAATCCGGCATGGATTTCAGCCAAGAGCTACCGCTCTTCCTCTTCGGAGATGCACCTTTGGAGCACTCCGGTCGCGCTTTTCTTATAGAGTTCCCCTTCATGGACTTTGTAAGCTTTAGAACACCGAACAATGCAATGTGCTTCATTTTGGTCTTCAGGGAGCTCCTGCCTATTTAGGTAGGCCAAGAAAGGTTCAGTCCACGGGGCGATTACAGCCATGATTTCATGGGCCGAAGATGTTACTTCGGTGGCAGAGCCTCCAATTATGTCTGATACTTCGAAATCTGGGGATGTATTTGGATCCGTGCTAGTATTGCCGGACTCCCCTTCCCACACCACGGATGGCTTGAACAGCCTTTCCAGGAATATGTTAGGTGGGACAGGGTCGCGTTTAGCGCCGATGCGGGCAAGGATGTCTGCCGCTTGATTGTTTTCTCGAGCCACATGGTGGAATTCGAGCCCCTCGAACCGAGCTGACATTTTGAGGACGGCATTACGGTAGGCCGCCATTTTCGGATCCTTGGCATCAAATTCTTTGTTTATTTGTGATATTGCGAGGTTTGAATCCCCGCGCGCCTCTAGGCGTTGAATGCCCATAGAGACTGCCATCCGAAGACCATGCAACAGAGCCTCGTATTCGGCTGCATTGTTGGAGTCTATGTATAATATTTGGAGGACGTACTGGACCGTGTCTCCAGGTTGAGACGTCAGGACTACACCTGCTCCCAAGCCGGCCGTCATTTTAGAGCCGTCGAAGTGCATGATCCAGTTAGAGTACGCGCCGTACTCTTTAGGGAGTTCAGCTTCCGTCCATTCAGCGACAAAGTCAGCTAATACTTGCGACTTGATGGCCCGCCGTGGCTTGTATGTTATGTCGAACGGAAGGAGCTCGATGGCCCATTTAGCGATCCGGCCTGTAGCATCGTGGTTATTTATTATATCGTTGAGTGGTACTTCGGAGGCCACCGTAATCGAGCACTCTTGAAAGTAGTGCCGTAGCTTTCGGGATGCCATGAAGACCGCATATGCTATTTTTTGATAGTGTGGGTATCGGGATTTGCATGGGGTGATGATAACCCACAAGTGTAGGGGATCGCAACAGCTTTCGAGGGTGAAGTACAAGTCAAATTTATTGATTCGACACAAGGGGAGCCAAAGAATATTCTTGAGTATTAGCAGTTGAGTTGTCAATTCAACCACACCAGGATAACTTAGTATTTGCAGCAAAGTATTTAGTAGCAAAAGTGGTATGATAGTAATGGTAACGGTAGCAACAGTAAAGATAAATGTTTTTGGGTTTTTGTAGTAGTTGTAACAGTAGCAACGGAAAAGTAAATAAGCGAAGAACAATAAGTGAAAAGCTTGTAGGCAATGGATCAGTGATGGATAATTATGCTGGATCCGATTCCTCATGCAATAGTTATAACATAGGGTGATATAGAACTAGCTCCAATTCAGTAATGTAATGTAGGCATGTATTCCGTAAATAGTCATACGTGCTTATGGAAAAGAACTTGCGTGACATCTTTTGTCCAACCCTCACGTGGCAGTGGGGACCTAGTGGAAACTAAGGGATATTAAGGCCTCATTTTAATAGAGAACCGGACCAAAGCATTAACACATAGTGAATACATGAACTCCTCAAACTATGGTCATCACCGAGAAGTATCCCGATTATTGTCACTTCGGGGTTGTCGGATCATAACACATAATAGGTGACTATAGACTTGCAAGATAGGATCAAGAACACACGTATATTCATGAAAACATAATAGGTTCAGATCTGAAATCATGGCACTCGGGCCCTAGTGACAAGCATTAAGCATAGCAAAGTCATAGCAACATCAATCTCAGAACATAGTGGATACTAGGGATCAAACCCTAACAAAACTAACTTAATTACATGGTAAATCTCATCCAACCCATCACCGTCTGATAACCCACAAGTATAGGGGATTGCAATAGTTTTCAATAAGTAAGAGTGTCGAACCCAACGAGGAGCTAAAGGTAGAATAAATATTCCCTCAAGTTCTATCGACCACCGATACAACTCTACGCACGCTTGACGTTCGCTTTACCGGAAACAAGTATGAAACTAGAAGTACTTTGTAGGTGTTTTTGGATAGGTTTGCAAGAGAATAAAGAGCACGTAAACATAAACTAGGGCTGTTAAGATAAAGAAGCAATAAAGTAAATATAGCGAGTATGGAAAACTGGTGGTAGGAGATGTGGAATTGTCCCTAAGCAACTGATTATGTTACTAGACCTGTAATCACTATTGCAATTCTATTTGAGGGAGAGGCATAAGCTAACATACTTTCTCTTCTTGGATCATATGCACTTATGATTGGAACTCTAGCAAGCATCCGCAACTACTAAAGATCATTAAGGTAAAACCCAACCATAGCATTAAAGCGTCAAGTCCCCTTCATCCCATACGCAACGCAACAATCTACTTACCCGGGTTTGTGTTTCAGTCACTCACGCAACCCACTATAAGCGAATCATGAACGCATTGCAACACCCTACAGCGGGGATCCCTCACGCTTACACGACACAGAGGGCACCATAGGACAGCACCAATAATAAAACATGCAACTCAAACCAATCATAGCACTTCATCAATCACCGATAGGACAACGAAAATCTACTCAGACATCATAGGATGGCAACACATCATAGGATAATAATATGAAGCATAAAGCACCATGTGCAAGTAGAGGGTACAGCGGGATGCGGGAGAGTGGACCGCTGGATATAGATGGGGGAAGATGATGGAGATGTTGGTGAAGATGATGGAGGTGTTGGTGAAGATCGCGGTGATGATGATGGCACCCCGGCGGCGTTCCGGCGCCACCGGAAGCAAGGGGGAGAGAGCCCCCCTTCTTCTTCTTCTTCCTTGACCTTCTCTCTAGATGGGAGAAGGATTTCCCCTCTGGTCCATGGCTCCCATGGCTTGGGAGGGGCGAGAGCCCCTCCGAGATTGGATCTATCTCTCTGTTTCGGCGTTCTCTGATTCTACCCCTTCACCGTTTCCTTTATATCTGGAGATCCATAACTCCGATTGGGGTGAATCTTTCGCCCAGGTCTTTATCATAAAATTAGCTTTCTTGCGCCAGAAGAAGAGCGTCAACCGCCTTACGGGTGGACCACGAGGGTCAGGTGCGCGCCTGGGGGGTAGGGCGTGCCCCCCTACCTCGTGGCCACCCCGGACACTGTTTTGCGTTGATTTCACTTTCCAAAAATCATAAATATTCCAAAAAAAATCTCCATCCATTTTTACCCCGTTTGGACTCCATTTGATATTGGGTTTCTGCGAAACAAAAAACATGCAACAGACAGGAACTGGCACTGGGCACTGGATCAATATGTTAGTCCCAAAAAATAGTATAAAAAGTTGCCAAAAGTATATAAAAGTTGGAGAATATTGGCATGGAACAATCAAAAAATATAGATACGACGGAGACATATCAGCATCCCCAAGCTTAATTCCTGCTCGTCCTCGAGTAGGTAAATGATAGAAAAGATAATTTTTTATGTGGAATGCTACCTAGCATAATCTTGATCATATGTCTAATCATGGCATGAATATTAAGACACGAGTGATTCAAAGCAATAGTCTATCATTTGACATAAAAGCAATAATACTTAGGGCATCCCAACAAACAATCATGTCTTTCAAAACATCAATGCTTCAGAAAGTTATCACTACAAAAATCATATAGTCTTGTATGCTCCCTTTTCTTAACACAAGGTACCCCTCATGCCTATCCCGGTGTCAGCCAAGCAATTGTTTCATACTTTAGTATTCTCAAACTTTTTCAACCTTCACGCAATACATGAGCGTGAGCCATGGATATAGCACAATGGGTGGAATAGAATATGATGATGGAGGTTATGTGGAGAAGACAAAAAGGGAGAAAGTCTCACATCAACGCGGCTAATCAACGGGCTATGGAGATGCCCATCAATTGATTTCAATGTGAGGAGTAGGGATTGCCATGCAACGGATGCACTAAGAGCTATAAGTGTATGAAATCTCAACAAAAGAAACTAAGTGGGTGTGCATCCAACTTGCTTGCTCATGAAGACCTAGGGCATTTGAGTAAGCCCATCGTTGGAATATACAAGCCAAGTTCTATAATGAAAATGCCCACTAGTATATGAAAGTGACAACATAGGAGATAATCTATATGAAGAACATGGTGCTACTTTGAAGCACAAGTGTGGAAAAAGGATAGTAACATTACCCCTTTTATTTTTCTTTTTCTTCTTCTTTTTTTCTTTTCTTTTTCTTTTTTTTCGGTGGGCTTCTTTGGCCCCCCTTTTTTATTTAGGCTTCTTTGGCCTTTCCTTTTTTTTTTGTCTTTTTTTCCTTTTTTTTCTTTTTTTTATGGAGCAATGCTCTATAATGATGGTCATCACACTTTTATTTACTTACAACCCAATATTACAACTCGATACTAGAACAAAGATATGACTCTATATGAATTCTTCCGGCGGTGTACCGGGATGTGCAATGATCTAGCGTAGCAATGATATCAAAAAACGGACAAGCCATGAAAACATCATGCTAGCTATCTTACGATCATGCAAAGCAATATGATGATACCACCCCAAAAGCAGACAAGAAGGAGAATAGGCTCCTCCGCTAGGCTCCTCCTCGGCGCCTCCCGCCGGTGGCCACTCCGGCCCCGGCGGCCACCTCCTCCCCTCACCGGTGGTCTCTACGGCTCCGGCGGCCACCTTCTCTTCACGCTGGTTGCCACTCCGGCGCCGGTGGCCACAACCTCTCTGTCCTTGGCCCCTTGTGGCTAGTTCACTTCATCTTTTCGTCCATCCTCTGGATGTGACGGATCACGGGAGCTGACTATGGATCCTCCTTCACTCAACTTTGCTCGAGGTAAAGAGTTTCAGCATTTGATGCGACAAAAGTTTGGCCATCCAGTGGTGTTTTCCCCGGGTTTTCGTCAACGTTAGTTCACTTTGGTGGTGTCCTTCTGTCGGGCTAGGTTTCGCTTGGATTGCCACACGGTTAGTATCACTCTACAATCTTGTTTTGGGGGGTATCCTCAGGGTTTCCGTGTGCATCACCTTAAGGACAGATCTTTCAAGTTCTCTGTTGCTTCCAAAGCTGTGGGTTTTGAAATTTATAATCATGGTCGAGTGATCGAAAAGGATTTTGAGCTAGTGTTCAATCTTTGGGGTTTTGGTGGCCCAAACTGGCTACGTGAAGACCAGCTTTTTTATCGTGAAGAGGAAGCTTCTTGGACCTTGGTTACTAATGGTTATCGCCCGCGGGCTGCTGCGGGCAATGTCTCCGGCGAGCAACTCCGGCCGTCGGTTTTTTCTTGTCTCGCGGGTATTCCGTGCTCCAGCAATAATGAGGTCTCTGTCAATAATGAGCCCATATTGCGCGATCTTAATACCTCAGGCGAGGTTAACGTGCCGGTTTCTCAGAGCGGGAATCAGGGCTTTTCAAATGACAGATTACAGTGCTATGCTTGCGGCAAATTGGGCCACTTTGCTAGGGAGTGTGGTGAGCAACATCTACCTGGGCCTTTTCCTTTCCTTCGATTCGCTACTTTCCCCAGCCCACCAGTCGAGGCGTGGGACATGGACGCGGTCCACGATTGGTTTAAGTCTTCCGGCCCGGCCCATGATCCCTCGGTGGTTTCCTCTTTTAGTCAGCTATGTAAGGGATCTTTTCCTAATTTTCAACCCTGAATTGCCCTTGCCTCCTCAACTTCTGCGCTCTGCTCCCCTGCTCCTCTCCAGCTCACCAACCCTGCTCCGGGTACCTCGAGCTCACCGTCGTCATTGAGAGTTAGTGTGGCGGTGCCGATGGCCAATATCCCAATTGATCCACGGCCTTTTGTGCCTCACGGCTTTGACATTCAGCAAGTTCCTGGTCGTAATACGGTGGCGCGGGTGGTGCTCCCTCAGCGGCCTCGTCGTCAGGAAGACTGGGCAATCGCTACAATCCATCCTCTGCCCGCTGATGCTCCTTTCCCCAATGTAAGAGATGTTCTTGAAGAGTTTATTGTTGAGCATAGGCAGTTGGGGTTGAGAGACATTCAACGCTGTCCCTTTGGTGAGGCTTATGTGCGTCTGACGAGGGTTAGAGATAGAGATAAGTTGGTGCTTGACAGTCCACATGAATTTGGTGATGTGTTCATCTCTTTTGTGAAGCATGATGAAGGCAGAAACCATAGAAGGGTTCATTTCAATAGAACTGTCTGGTTATTACTCACAGGAGTGCCTTTTGATTTTCGAAACACTGAAGATCTTGCATGTGCTGTCAGTAAGTTTGGCCGTATGATCTCTTGGGATAAGGAGGATGACCACATGGGCCGCATTGTAGTGAAAGCGAGAGTCATGAACTTGGATATTATTCCTAAGAGTATGAGATGGTCTGAAGGGGATGAGTTTGAGGAAGACGGTTGGTCTTCTTCCATTGAAATTCTGGCTAGTGAGTTGCTTGGTGAGGGACCAGCAGATGAGGACCCAATTCCTCCTGACAATGTGGACCCACACCCACTTCCTGAAGATGTTGAGCAAGGTAATGGTTTCCATAATGATGCTGTTAACAATGTACCTATGGATGATCAGAATGAGGATGATTGGGGACAATGGAATTTACCACAGCAGGATAACCACAATGCTGCCCTAGAGGACCTCTTAGATGCTGTGGAGCAGGAAGAATTGGCTTGGGCTGATGGAGAAGACCTGCTACCTGCAGTCAGTAACAGTAGCTTATCTTCAGATATGTCTTTTTCTGAAGAAGACAATTCCAATTTCCTGTTGCCACCTGCACTTGTTGTGATTCCCCAACCTATTTATGCCGAGCTAGCTGTTGCACCTCCTGTCATTATGGTTGCAGATGGACTGCAGAACATCATCCAGACTTACCAATCTAGTGATGAAGAGCCTCCTCTGATGCAAGAACAGCACCTGCATGCTGCTTTGCCAGCTGAACTTCCCCATGATCAAGTTGCTGCAAACCTTTTGGAGATTGCTGCAGTTAGCTTCTCACCTGTTGCTCAAGCTTTGGAATCATCTGCCATTATCCAGCAATTTGGACCTGCAGTGGATTCTGGCCTGGTTCCTGTTCTGCCCTAGGGTGCTCCAGGGACCTCTGGAATTATTCCCTCTTTGGCTGCAAGCTCTTCAACTGAAGCCATGTTGGGCAACACTGGACCTGTCAATACTTCAAGAGGAAGCCTGGAGCCAGTTGCAAACCTGGAGGATCTTCAACCTGGGCTCCAAGGTAACTGGGTTAACAGAATTGATGAGCACTTCAGCATGGCACCTTCTCTTCTTGGTCTGAAATGTATTCAAATGGCTGAATCTGCTAATAATGCTCTTGCTGTTTCTGAAGAAGGTCTTTTGTTGTGGAAAAAGCACTTCCAGGAGGAGCATGTGGAAAATAAGAGTTCTTTCACTGCCAACATTCCTGTAAGTTGGTTTAACTTTATTGTCCACCTTCTCCTGTCCCCTAATAAGTTTGATTGGACTGTCAAGATGTTAAAATCTGGAATGTGGGAACTTGTCTCTGCAGTGGAAAACATGGATCATGCTTTTCTATTTTACATTCCTCATAAGTGTCCTGCTACTCATGCACCTATTTGTCAGGCAATTAACACTGATGAGCAAGTTAATTATGATCAGGGCAAGGAAAATATTGGACAGGCCCCAAATATGCAGGATGTGGAATCCCAGGACCTACTGCATCCTTTTGGCTCTGACAATTTGAGGAAGAGAAGGAATGGGAAGACTCCCCTAGTTGAAACTGAGGTAAGAAGAAGTGATAGAATAAAAAAGGATAATGCTGGTTTCAGAAGGAATTCCTGCTCAAATAATAACTGTTTGCCTTGCAATGCTGCTCCTCCAATCATTCAAAAGTCAGTTGTTAAAAACCTTACTGCTTCTTTCTGTAAGGTTGCTGAGAGGGAACTGGAGGACAAGCTGGCTAAAAAGCCCAGGAGAAGGCTAGATGAAGACCTGGTCAAGGTATCCCTGACCAAGGGAGAGGACAATCCATCCAACACTTCCTGATGATAGTGGTCATCTGCTGGCTTAGGGTTTTTAGGAGCAGTGCTTTTGGACCTTGTCGCTCTTACTGGGCTTTCTTAATTTCTGATGTATTGAGGGAAGTTTGGCTCTATATGGAACTTGTTGATCTGATGGTGTACTCTACTATTAAGACCTATGAGCTGTTTGGTTTGTGGCTGTTGTGCTGCAATTGTGGTGTGTTCTGCTTCCTGGCTCTGTGCTTTTTGTGCTTCCTCTTGGCTGATCAAGTGTTGGTACTTGATTTCTGGTACAAAAACTGCTATTGTTTTAATGAATAACACAAACAGAAACTGGAGTATCCTAAACTGGAATATTAGAGGGATGAATTCTGAAGACAAATGGTTGGCTCTAAGGCAAAAAATTGATGAGAGTAATTATAACATTTTGTGCCTTCAAGAAACTAAAAGAGATTGTTTTGATACAGCTTACATTAAAAACTTCTGTCCTAACAGAATTAATAAATTTTCTTTCCTCCCATCTGTTGGTGCTTCTGGGGGATTGCTTGTTGCTTGGAATGGTACACAGTTTACTGGAGAAGTTATTGCATAGAACAGATTCTCTCTCTCGGTTCAGTTCACCAGTTTGCAGTCCAATCAGTCATGGATCCTAACTAACATATATGGTCCTTGTGACCCACAGGATAAAGTGGATTTCATTAATTGGTTCTTGAACATTCATATGCCTGCAGATGTAGACTGGATTCTTATGGGCAACTTTAATCTTATGAGGGCACCTTCAGACAGAAACATACCTGGTGGAGATGTGAATGACATGCTTTTGTTTAATGAGGCAATCAGCAATCAAGGCTTAATTGAGTTACCTTTGCAGGGAAGAAAGTTCAGTTGGAGTAACATGCAACAGGACCCTCTATTGGTCAAACTGGATTGGTTTTTCACTTCTGCCTCTTGGATGACCTCTTTCCCTAACACTATTGTGTTCCCTCTTGCAAAACCTATTTCTGATCACTTGCCTTGTGTTATTAAAATTGGCACTGCAATCCCAAAAGCAAGAGTCTTTAGATTTGAAAACTATTGGTTGCAACACTCAGACTTCAAGGAGGTGGTTGCTGCTGCTTGGAGCATACCAGTGGGAAATCTTGATGCAGTTAAAAGTTTGAATGCTAAATTTAAAAACTTGAGGAGAGCTTTAAAGTTGTGGGCCAAGTCTTTATCTTGTTTGAGAGCTCAAATTGCTAAACTCAATGAGCTCATCTTTCTATGGGATTTCTTTGAGGAATTTAGAGAATTGGAAATTCATGAATGGAACTGCAGGGCCATTCTCAAAGATCAGCTGCTACTTCTTCTAAGGAATCAAAAGATTTACTGGAAGCAAAGGGGTAAAATTAAAGGGGTCAAATTTGGAGATGAGAACACAAATTTTTTCCATACTAAAGCATCTATCAATCACAGGCACAATCATATTGCTGTTCTTCAAAATGATGACCAAGTGGAAATTTCAGATCATGCTGGGAAAGCTGCAATACTCTAGGAATCTTATAAGAAAAGAATGGGCACATCTCACAAAACAACAATGCACTTTGATTTGGAATCCTTATTTGGCCCCAGGCAGGACCAAGCCATTTTTGACAACTTGGAGCTACCTTTCACTGAGGAAGAAATCAATGCTGTTGTCAAGGATCTCCCACTTGACAAATCACCAGGCCCTGATGGCTTCAACAATGAATTTTTCAAATCCTGTTGGGATATTATTAAAGTGGATGTGTTTAGATTTATTCAGGATTTTCATGCTGGGCAAATCTCAATTGAGAGCTTAAACACCTCCTACATCACCCTGATCCCTAAAGGAAGTACTCCTCTGACAGCAAATGACTTCAGGCCAATCTCTCTACTTAATTGCTGTCTTAAACTTGTCACCAAATTGTTGGCCAATAGGTTGCAGAAAGTGATTCTCAAACTGGTGCATATCAATCAATATGGATTCTTAAAGGAAAGATCCATCCATGACTGCTTGGGCTGGGCATTTGAGTATCTTCATCAATGCCATAAATCCAGAGAAGAAGTTATTGTCCTCAAACTAGATTTTGAGAAGGCTTTTGACACCATTGAGCACCAGGAAATTTTGGATATCTTAAAGGCCAAAGGGTTTGGAGACAAATGGATAAATTGGATTAAAATGCTGTTTACTTCTGCATCATCTGCCATCTTGCTTAATGGTGTACCAGGCAAAAAGTTTTACTGTCTCAGAGGGGTAAGGCAAGGAGACCCTCTATCCCCTCTCTTATTTTTGTTGGCTGCTGATTTGCTCCAGTCAATTCTCAATAAAGCCATGCACTTGAGTTTACTCACATCACCTCTGCAAGTGGAGTCATGCCCTGATTTTCCTATTATCCAGTATGCTGATGACACTCTGGTTCTTCTACAAGCTGATGCAAAGCAGCTCCATTGCCTAAAAGCACTCCTCAATACGTTTGCAGATGCTACTGGTCTGAAAGTGAACTACAACAAGTCAAGCCTCATCCCAATTAATGTTTCAGAAGACAAGGTGGAAATTTTGACAAATACCTTCCACTGCAAAAGAGAATCATTTCCCATCTAGTACTTGGGAGTACCCTTGGGTCTTCATAAACCAACTGTGGAGCAATGCTTTCCACTTGTCACACGACTGCAGAAGAAGCTTGTGGGCTTATCTTCCTTCATGACACTGGCTGGCAGACTGTTACTAGTGAAATCTGTCTTAAACTCTCTTTTGATCTACCTTATGGGATGCCTTGATGTCCCTGTGACTATTAAAACCCAAGCTATCAAGTACTTGAGGCATTGTTTATGGAGAGGTCCTGATCTAGAGGACCACAGGCCTGCTATGGTTGCTTGGAGTACTGTTTGTAGACCTAAGGATCAAGGAGGCTTGGGGGTCATGGATATTTTTGTTCAGAACAAAGCCCTTCTGCTCAAGAACTTGCACAAATTGTATAATAGGCACAACATCCCATGGGTCAATTTGATTTGGGAAACCTACTATAGTAATGGTGTGTTGCCTGGCAATTCTTGGGTTGGATCTTTTTGGTGGAAGGCAAACCTCAAGCTCATTGACAACTTTAAATCATTGGCCAGATGTCACATAGGGGATGGTAAAAGTGCTTTATTTTGGTCTGATCTATGGCACTCAGCTTGTTTACAAGACTTGTTCCCACACCTCTTCTCCTTTGTGAAGAACAACAACACTACTGTGCACACCATTATTCATACTGAATTCCTGGAAGATTTATTCCACCTTCCACTCACTGTGCAAGCCTTCCAGGAATTTGAAAATATGGAAGACATTTGTATTGCTTTAAGAACCTCTGCCACCCTGGATTGCACTGACACCTGGAGTTACATTTGGAGCAATGACCAATTCTCGGTTGCTCAGGCTTATAAAGTAATGATGGGAGTTAAAATAGTGCCCCAACAGTTTAACTGGATTTGGAATAGTTCGTGCCAGCCCAAACACAAGGTGTTCTTCTGGAGGTTAATTCATGATAGGCTTAATACCAGGAACCTTTTGCGCAGGAAAACATTTCATTTGGAAAGCTACAACTGTGCTGTCCATAACTGTCCTCAGGAGGAAACATTGCAGCATCTCTTTTGGACCTGTCCTTTTGCCTCCCAGTGTTGGGATCTATTATGCCCTACAAGACAAGCTCATGTTTCTGTGCTTGAAGCTTTTGATGACCTCAGACAAAAATTACATGTACCTTTCTTCATGGAAATCATCATCCTAGCTTCTTGGGCCATCTGGATTTCAAGAAATAATCTCATCTTTCAAGCAATTCAACCTTCAGTTCAGAGGTGGAAAGCAATCTTCCTTGAAGAGATTAACTTGCTCAGATTCAGGATTAAAAAGAGTTATGCTAGGGCTTTCTGTGATTGGCTTGACCATCTTGTTCTGTAATTTGTAATTTATTTATTTTTTTAAGTTTGTTTTGGTTTTTCTTTCTTTTTTCTAGGGCTTACCTCAAGCCTTAGTACTGTTGGACCTTTGTTTTTTCTTTCTTTATTAATATAAAAAATTACAGTGGGGTTTTGCCCTACTGTGTACAGTCAAAAAAAATGTATATGATGATGATGGAAGTTGCATGGCAATATATCTCGGAGTGGCTATGGAAATGCCATGATAGGTAGGTATGGTGGCTGTTTTGAGGAAGATATAAGGAGGCTTATGTGTGATAGAGCATATCGTATCACGGGGTTTGGATGCACCGGCGAAGTTTGCACCAACTCTCGAGGTGAGAAAGGGCAATGCACGGTACCGAAGAGGCTAGCAATGATGGAAGGGTGAGAGTGCGTATAATCCATGGACTCAACATTAGTCATAAAGAACTCACATACTTATTGCAAAAATATATTAGTCATCAAAACAAAGTACTACGTGCATGCTCCTAGGGGGGAGGTTGGTAGGAGTTAACCATCGCGCGCCCCCGACCTTCACGCAAAGATAATCAATCAAAATACAATGCGCGCCAATTTGGTTACATAGTTAGTAGACCATACGTGCATGCTTCGGGAATCACAAAACTTAACGCCAACATCCTTACTAAACACAACCATCTACTAGTACCTCCCACATATTAGCAACTCTATATCGCAAAACTATTGCAAGGAATCAAACATATCATATTCAGCGATCTACAAGCATATGTAGGATTTTATGACTAACCATGTGAATGACCAGTTCCAGTCATCTCTCTAAATAGATATAAGTGAAGCAAGAGAGTTTAAATTCTTTCTACAAAAGATATTCCCACGCTCTAACAAGTATAAGTGAAGCAAAAGAGCATTCTACAAATGGAGGTTGTCTATGTAAAGAGAAACAGGCAATCCAAACTTCAAATGATATAAGTGAAGCACATGAAGCATTCTATAAAGCCATACTCAAAAGATTTAAGTGAAGTGCAATGAGCATTCTATAAATCAACCAAAGACTATCTCATACCATCATGGTGCATTAAATAAAAATGAAAACTAAATGCAAAAGACGCTCCAAGACTTGCACATAATGCATGAACGAAACGAATCCAAAAACATACCGATACTTGTTGAAGAAAGAGGGGATGCCTCCCTAGCATCCCCAAGCTTAGATGCTTGAGTCTCCTTGAATATTTACTTGGGGTGCCTCGGTCATCCCCAAGCTTGAGCTCTTGCCTCTCTTCCTTTTCCTCATATCGAGACATCCTCGATTAGACACTACATCCACACAAAACTTCAACAGAAAACTCGGTAAGATCCGTTAGTATAATAAAGCAAATCACCACTCTAAGTTCTGTAGCAAACCAATTCATATTTTGTTTTTGCATTGTGTCTACTGTAATAAAACTTTTCCATGGCTTAATCCACTAATATAAATTGATAGATTCATCAAAACAAGCAAACTATGCATCAAAAATAGAATCTGTCAAAAACAGAACAGTCTGTAGTAATCTGAACATCCACCATACTTCTGATACCCCAAAATATTTACCAAAATTAGGAAAAATAAACA
This sequence comes from Triticum aestivum, assembly GCF_018294505.1. Lineage (NCBI taxonomy): Eukaryota > Viridiplantae > Streptophyta > Magnoliopsida > Poales > Poaceae > Triticum > Triticum aestivum. The sequence goes on from NC_057807.1 coordinate 600,837,878, forward strand.
AGTTGTATAGCAAGACAGTTCAAAAGGAATCAGAACCAATTGTCGTTCCAATTAAAAATGTAAAATCGCTCACTACAGCCAAAGTTTCTGTCCTGCACCATACAAACCAACAAGCATTGTAAACATCCTAAAGGCAAACCTTGGCACATTATTTTTATAATACAATGGAATTGTATAAGGGGATAATTATTTTTGATGAAAAGTTTCTGTAATCAAGATTCACAAAGTTTCCGTGAGCATGAACAAAGTTCAAGGCTAGCTCCCACTTCAACAATGCTTGTCTTTCTCACTTTCACTTTCCTTTTTTGAAAAGTTTTTAGGTTCCCCTCTTTATTTTGTTTGTTTTTAAACTATATAAAAGCACTCAACAGAAATAAATGACTCTTAAATGACTCTCTTAAACTTCCGGGTTGTCTCCCTGGCAGCGCTTTCTTTAAAGCCATTAAGCTAGGCATTTAGTGCTCAAGTAATGGATCCACCCGGATCCCAAGGTATATCAAAGCCAATCTTAATTAACAATGATTTGTAATTTACTAGTGAGCACAAAGTAACATATATCATGTAATTACGAAGTCTAACTCTCTTCCTATGCATCGGCATGTCACAAAAGAACAATTCATGCACACAAAGTAAAGGCCAATGCATAGTATAAACAGTTTCTTGCAATTTTATCGTGTTGGAAACATAGAGAGGTGGATATATAGTTCCTCTCTCATAATAATTGCAAGTAGGAGCAGCAAGCACATGCATATTATATCTATCAAAATCATCATGTGCAACGGTAAAAGGCAACCCATCAATATAATCCTTAATAAGCACAAACTTCTCCGATATAGTGTAGTAGGGAGAATTCAAAAAGATAATAGGACTATCATGCGTGGGTGCAATAGCAACAATTTCATGTTTAACATAAGGAACTATAGCAAGTTCATCTCCATAAGCATAATTCATACTGGCATCTTGGCCACAAGCATAGCAAGCATCATCAAAAAGGGATATTTCAAAAGAATCATAGGGATCATAACAGTCATCATAGCAATCATCCTTCGGTAAGCACGAAGGGGAATTAAATAATGTATGAGTTGGAGGGTTACTCTCATTAGAAGGTGGGCACGGGTAGCTAATCCGCTCTTCCTCCTTTTGTTCTTCGCTCTCCTCATCATCTTTTTCATCCAATCAGCTCACAATTTCATCAATTTCTTCTTCCATAGCTTCCTACAAAATATTAGTCCCTTCTTGGACAGCGGAGACTTCCTTAATAAATTGTTTAACATAGGCATTAGAAGCATAATTCTCATAGCAATATTCAAGTATGGCAAAATTTTCAGATTTGTAAAGAGTAGTATCGTACTTTTCAATCAAAGTAGCAATTTCAAAAGCACCATTAAAAGCAAAAAATTCTTCAATTTGTTGAACATCATAGTAACTATAAACACCCTTAGCATACAAAGATAAGATCCCATTATCAATAAACTCACATTGGTAGGGAAGGTGTTTTTTAGGGTTTTCAGAACAACAAGTAAAATCATATTCCCAACATAAATTCCAAGCATAGCATTGCAAACGTTGAATTTGAGCCCATAATAGTTTCGCTTTTTCAGATATACGGTGTCGCACATAACAAGCATGCTCATCTAAAGATTTGCCCTCAACTAAGCTAGTTGGTGTTTCAGCACGAGCACATAGGGATCGAAGATGATCCAAGTAATAAGCTTCAACAGTGTGATAGATTTTGAGTGGTTCTTCAACCATTGGTTCAGCAGGTACAACTAATTTTTTTGGTATTTTGCGTTTCCTACCCATGACTAAAGATAGAAAACAACTAAGGAGAGCAAATAAAAATTACTTAGTGATAAAGCAAACAAGCACACACGAGAATATTCACTCCACGCTATTGCTCCCCGGCAACGGCGCCAGAAAAATGTCTTGATAACCCACAAGTATAGGGGATCACAATAGTTTTCGATAAGTAAGAGTGTCGAACCCAACGAGGAGCTAAAGGTAGAATAAATATTCCCTCAAGTTCTATCGACCACCGATACAACTCTACGCACGCTTGACGTTCGCTTTACCGGAAACAAGTATGAAACTAGAAGTACTTTGTAGGTGTTTTTGGATAGGTTTGCAAGAGAATAAAGAGCACGTAAACATAAACTAGGGCTGTTAAGATAAAGAAGCAATAAAGTAAATATAGCGAGTATGGAAAACTGGTGGTAGGAGATGTGGAATTGTCCCTAAGCAACTGACTATGTTACTAGACCTGTAATCACTATTGCAATTCTATTTGAGGGAGAGGCATAAGCTAACATACTTTCTCTTCTTGGATCATATGCACTTATGATTGGAACTCTAGCAAGCATCCACAACTACTAAAGATCATTAAGGTAAAACCCAACCATAGCATTAAAGCGTCAAGTCCCCTTCATCCCATACGCAATGCAACAATCTACTTACCCGGGTTTGCGTTTCAGTCACTCATGCAACCCACTATAAGCGAATCATGAACGCATTGCAACACCCTACAGCGGGGATCCCTGACGCTTGCGCGACACGGAGGGCACCATAGGACAACACCAATAATAAAACATGCAACTCAAACCAATCATAGCACTTCATCAATCACTGATAGGACAACAAAAATCTACTCAGAAATCATAGGATGGCAACACATCATAGAATAATAATATGAAGCATAAAGCACCATGTTCAAGTAGACAGTACAGCGGGATGCGGGAGAGTAGACCGCTGGATATAGATGGGGGAAGGTGATGGAGATGTTGGTGAAGATGATGGAGGTGTTGGTGAAGATTGCGGTGATGATGATGGCCCCCGGCAGTGTTCCGACGCCACCGGAAGCAAGGGGGAGAGAGCCCCCCTTCTTCTTCTTCTTCCTTGATCTTCTCCCTAGATGGGAGAAGGGTTTCCCCTCTGGTCCATGGCTCCCATGGCTAGGGAGGGGTGAGAGCCCCTCCAAGATTGGATCTATCTCTCTGTTTCTGCGTTCTCTGATTCTACCCCGTCACCGTTTCCTTTATATCTGGAGATCCGTAACTCCGATTGGGGTGAATCTTTCGCCCAGATCTTTCTCATAAAATTATCTTTCTTGCGCCAGAAGAAGAGCGTCAAC